>NW_024088479.1:0-31514 GCF_009730915.1 Dioscorea cayenensis subsp. rotundata
GGCCCGATACTTGAGCACGGCTTTTTTTCGCGTAAATACCCCTATAAAATAACCAAATTGTATCTGTAGCCTTTCTTGCATATACACCCTTGTGAAACTCATAATTTTATTTTATCGTTATAAAACTGATTTTTGGGAAATTTCAAAACCATGTGGTTCTGCATTTTTGCAATTTAAGGCATGTGTTTTTTTTTTTGCATTAATGTACTATGTGGTTTTTAGGATTTGGTAAATCAAGGCAAAACCATCAACTTCGTCAAATTTTGCTTATGCGGTAAAGTAAAACTCACATTTCATTTTAAAAAAACATTTTTCCATATGAGCTGGCTCTAATGGAATTCTAAGTTAACTCTAATTGGCATTTAGAATAATAATCTACTTAAATTTTAAGTTGAGTTAATCCTTTGATGGTAAGGATTATATATAGTACAACACCAAAGGTCCCCAATCTAATATTCTCGAGAATACTCAGCCCCTTCGACGGGAAAGAACGGGATAGATTGGAAGAGTCATTGGTTTCTTCAAGTGCAAATCTTAATCCCTTTGTTTGTCTTGTCTGATTTGCTATGGCTGAAGGTAAGTGATCTTGCTTCCGCTACATATTAATTATTTAATTAATGTGATATATTAGATGTCATACTCTGGTTTTATAATATGACATATTTACATGCTTAGATGTCATATGCCGTACTATGACTAAATTTTCAACATGCAATTCTTTGTGATACTCAAAGAATCCAAAATCCTAGCAATCTTTGTTAGAAGAGGAAAATCTTCATTGTTTGCAGCTTGATGACAATCGAGGTAAATCACATTGACAAAGGAGCACTTGGTTGATTCAGAGATTATTCCCTAATAACTGATAAGATGGACAAACATAATCCAAAGTGGCACATAATATGAGAAAAAATTCTTTTCTTTTGCCAACGTCAGTCATACTTTATGGGATTTAATGATTATGCCCTTGCCACGTAAACAGTTATTAATGGCGTTGATGATTTTATCATTTTTTACTAGCTGAGAAAATCACAAGGAATAGATTCGAAAAAAAAATTCTTTGTCCTTAATTAACAAAAGTGGGAAACAACAGAATTTTTTTTAATTTTCCTTTTAAAATTGGAAACCTAAAGTCTTTGCTTCAGTGTTTTTACCCTAAAACGATTGTTTAGAAAGAATAAACACTATAATATTTCAAGAGATAAAAAAGGGTACTATTTGCATGTATTTTTAATATTATTTATTTTACTTAAAACTAATTAATGATATTTTTAATAAATTAAACTATTTAGTTTGTTTATCGTGTTGTGTTTTTTTTTTTAATTTTTATCAACGCACTTTTTAAGAGCTCACATACTGTAAATCAGTTTGAGCAAAATGTTGAAAGCCTTATAAAAAAAAAATCTTGATCAACGGGTGTTTATTTGCAAACATCTTAAATTATAACTATAAAATATCACTAGTACAATTAGAGAATTTTCTCTGCTAGCTAGTATTATACATAATTAATTAATTAATTTTATGCAAATATGAAAGAATTCAAGATTCATATCACATCACATCTCATGTAATAGAAAATTTTGTATTAGCATGGAAACTTCTAACTTAAAAATAAATAAATAAATACTAGAAAAAACTTGATTGTATTTTAATGAGTATAAATGCGTTGCAGCATGAATTTGCCTTACCATGTTCGTCCATAATAAACTAGTCTAAGTAAAAACAATCAAAGACAACTCAAAAAAATTACAGGCAGTAGGGTCTCTAATATATCTAATAAAATATTTATTTAAATCTTTTATTCAATTAATACGTGAATGAGACATTAATTAATCTTTTTTAATGTAAACAACTCATTGAAAGGTTTGGCACTAATCTACGTTTTTATTAATTAAAAAAAATAATAATACAAAGATGTTCATGTCATTATCAAAGCCACAGGTTTGAACCCCTACTCATTAATCTACCATAAGAGAAAGATGTGTTGAGGTAATAACTCTATGTATATTTATATTTTTGACAGTTGACTTATTTATATTTATCAAAATAAAAATAAAAAAATTAACATCAAAAAGTTATCTCATAGATTTTTTATTTAAAAAAAAACTAAAGAGGAAGATTTTGGCTCATAATCCATTGTTTTTTATTTAAAAACAAAGAAAGCCAATTCAAACTATCAGATGGGCAATTCAAAAGTAAAAGAGAATCTAAACCAAAATAATAAATTAAAAGACTCCAATCTAATTATAACGCAAGAAGGATAAGACAAGAAATTAAATGCAGAGTCAATATCAAGATGTCCCTCGAGAATGAAATTTTGTGAGCCGTCAAGCTTTCATTGAGAAAGGGCTATTAAAGGGAGCTATGACTGAAAGGAGTCGAATTGCTTTAAAAAAAAAAAAAAAATCTAAACAACTTTATTGTTAAGTTAAAAAGACCTTTAATTTTTTCAAATCTTTTGATTTTTTTTTTCTAGAATTACTTTTAAGTCCACTGACTAGATAACTTCAAATTTAGTATACTTACATCACTTTTCAGATTTTTATTTTTTCAGCTTTTTTGGGCTGCACAGTGATTTACTTATTCTTATATCACTTCCATTTTTTAGTTTTATTTTCTAGCTTTTAGTGTATTCATTTAATATTTAACGAATTTATTCAAATTTATGTGTTGTTGCATGAAGAACTGCATAGGACAATTTTTTGTCAGAAAGATTTATTGGAATGAAAAAAAATAAATCCTAGTAACTAATAAGTAATATTTCCTAGACAAATTATACATATTTTAGGTTTTAATTTATTTATTATAAATCTTGAAGTGTTAGTTCAGAGAATGATAGCATTAATCAAGCATTACATTCAAAATAATTTATTATTATAAATCTTGAAATGTTAGTTGAGAGTTTATTAAAAAAAATGTTAGTTGAAAGAAAGATGACGTTAATCAAGCATTACATTTAAAATATTTACGACCGATAATGAATACTCCCTTCGTTCTTTTTTATCTGTCGTGAATAACCGAATCTCATATACCAATAAATTTAATTATTTCACAAACTTTTATAAAAAATTTGTTCTCTTTCCAAAATTACCCCTAATTTATATCTTCTCATTTCTCTCATATTTAATTCCAAAAAGAAAATTGAATAAAATGTTAGGGTAATTTTGGAAAAAAAATAATAAATACTTCTTGATATTAGAAAATGACAGATAAAAAAGAATATGGGTCATAGAAGCATTTATTATTCTCTGCTAGTATTATACGTAATTAATTGATTTATTTTATGAAAATATGAAAGAATTCAAGATTCATATCACATCACATCTCATGTAATAGAAAATTTTGTATTAGCATGGAAACTTCTTACTTAAAAATAAATAAATACTAGAAAAAACTTGATTGTATTTTAATGAGTATAAATGCGTTGCAGCATGAATTTGCCTTCCCATTTTCGTCCATAATAAATTAGTCTAAGTAAAAACAATCAAAGACAACTAAAAAAAATTACAGGCAGTAGGGTCTCTAATATATCTAATAAAATATTTATTTAAATCTTTTATTCAATTAATACATGAATGAGACATTAATTAATCTTTTTTAATGCAGACAACTCATTGAAAGTTTTGACACTAATCTAAAATTTTATTAATTAAAAAAAACAATAATACAAAGATGTTCATGTCGTTATCAAAGTGACAGGTTTGAAACTCTCCTTATTAATTTACCGTAAGAGAAAGATGTGTTGAGGTAATAACTCTATGTATATTTATATTTTTGACAATTGACTTATTTATATTTTATCAAAATAAAAATAAAGAAACTAACATCAAAAGGTTATCTCATAGATTTTTTATTTAAAAAAAAAACTACAGAGAAAGATTTTGGCTCATAATCCATTGGTTTTTATTTAAAAACAAAGAAAGGCAATTCAAACTAACAGATGGGCGATTCAAAAGTAAAAGAGAATCTAAACCAAAAAATAAAATAAAATAAAAGTCTCCAATCTAATTATAACGCAAGAAGTACAAGACAAGAAATTAAATGCAGAGTCAATATCATGAATGCCCTTAGAGAATGAAATTTTGTGAGCCGTCTTCATTGAGAAAGGCTATTAAAGGGTGTTACGACTGAAAGGAGTAGAATTGCATTAAAAAAATTTAAACAACTTTACTGTTAAGCTAAAAAGAACTTTATTTTTTTTCAAATCTTTTGAATTTTTTTTTTCTAGAATTACTTTTAAATCCAATGACTAGATAACTTCAGATTTAGTATGCTTACATCACCTTCAATTTTTATTTTTACTCTTAGTTTTGATATTTCGGATTTACTATTATTATATCACTTTCATTTTTTAGTTTATTTTCTAATTTTTAGTGTATTTATTTACTATTTAACGAATTTATTCAAATTTATGTTGTTGTATGAGAAACTGCATAGGATAATTTTTTGTCAGAAAAATTTATTAAAATAAACAAAAAAATTCCAGTAATTAATAAGTAATATTTCCTAGACAAATTATACATATTTTAGGTTTTAATTTATTTATTATAAATCTTGAAATGTTAGTTCAGAGAATGATGGCGTTAATCAAGCATTACATTTAAAATAATTTATTTTTATAAATCTTCAAATGTTAGTTGAGAGTTTATTAAAAAAAAAAAAGGTTAGTTGAAAGAAAGATGGCGTTAATTAAGCATTACATTTAGGGGCCGTTTGGCACTGGTAATATGGATGATAATATCACATTATCAACTTATAAATATTACCAGAAAAGTGGTAATCCTATTACCACCAAATTTGATGTCTAACTTGGATTACTATGGTAATCTTATAACTTTTTATATTTTAACAAATTGATTACCATGACAACCAAACACGGTAATGAACTATTCCCGATAATAAGAGTTCCCAACTAAACATGGGTATATTAAATTACCGCAATATTCCTAACTATATAGTATTCCCACTTATATTACTATGTTAATCTTGTTACGTGGTAATATGTCATTTCCACGAACCAAACGGCCCCTTAAAATATTTAAGACCTTAATTATGATAATGAATAGTTATTACTTGTATACCCCTTCAAATCAATTATATTTTCTTATATGACCTTATGATTAAGTTGACTCTTAATAGTGTTAAATCAATGGATGGAATAAGGGTAAATTACCAAAATGGGTTTGCTTATATACCCCTCTAAATTTTTTTTTTATTTTGTAGATCAACATTACTCATTTCATTCAACAAATGACGATTATGGGATTAATATACCCATCAAATTTTTTTATTATATTTTATAGACTGTAAATTATTTAAATTATAGATAACCAATGTAATTTTTTATATACGCTTTAATTATTTTTAAAAATTATTAAAAATCATTAAAAATCATGATTTTTTTTAGTAAATCTATATTTTTAAGGTTTTTACAAACATCTCAAAAAAAAAAAATTCATTATCACATGCTCGGGTTAATTTTTCAGTTAGTCACCCAACTATAACTAATTATCACTTTGGTCACCCAACTTCAAAACGTATCAAAACGGTCACCCAACTAATAATGTCTTTCACCGGTCAGTCACCAGAGAGATTCCGGCAAATAAAATCTTGCGTGGCAGCCGGAATAGCTGAGTTAGCATTATTTAACCATGTCAACAGTCTAACTTGGCTTGTCCACGTCAGAGAAACTTGCCGACTAAGGTTAAGAACATCCACATCATCATCTTTCTTCTTCGTTCTTCGTCCTCAATTCAGAAGGAGCGAGGCGGCGATGTCTTCGTGCGGAATATAGCATAGTTTTCGGTGATGGCGAAGTTGTGGAGGAAGGATGGCTCACTGAACGGAGAAGATGGGAACGTCGATGAGCTTGTTCTTGCCGTTCTTGTCGAACCGAAAGTAGGTGACGAATGGAGGGATGAGGTCAGAAGGAAGGCGAAGAGCTCACCGGTGGTAGGATCTTTCTTGGGATGAGCGGTCATGCCCATGAAGAGTTCGCCGGAGAAGTCTTCACGGCCGAGAATGGAGATGTCGCCATCGGTGATGGAAAGGTGGAGGGAGTAAGGTGTTGGAGAATGATTTGATCTGGAAATTAGCAATGCTTTCGAGACATAAAAGTCAATACGATGAAGCTATGGAAATGCAAAAGTTTGATCAGTCTTTATTTTACGTATCTTTGGGACTAGTTAATCAATGTTTTTGTTGTTTATGTTTGATGTTTAAGTATGTCTAAATGATGCTCGTATTTAACTCTATATATTCTAAATTATGTTATGGTATGAAGCATCAAGTAATTAATATCGATGTGTTCTTCATTCAACGAAACATCCGAGTTCTTGTGCCTCGGGTTCTTCTTCCCGATATTTCTCTTGAGTGTGTTTCAAATCCCTATCATAAGGGGTCCGACTCGAGGAGCGTAGAGACGGCCCTGCGAAGAAGCTTAGACCCGGTGTTAGCTAAGCCAGTTCCTTGAGTCACGCTCATTTGACCAATGAGGAAGTTGGCGGCAGTGACGGCACCGCGCGCAACTTCGGCATAGCCATGGAAGCCGGAGAAGACATTGGGAAGGACGGGAGCGTAGGTGCGGACAAAGCGGGAGAAGAGAAGAGATGGCGAAGAGGAGGAGGAGGAGGAGGGAGTGGAGCATGCATCGCCGTGGCTGGGAGAGATGGTGAGGACTGCGAGGGAGATATTGAGGGTTAGGGCCGTTGCGGATGTAGGCACGTCGGGTCGAGACAAGGTGGTATACTGACCGTGAATGATGGGGGCATGGGGTCGGGGGGAGCTCGGAGACCGGGGCGAAGTTGTCGGAAAGGATGTCAGGGGGATCGACTGGAGGGACCGGAGGAGAGGTGGGTCAATGAAGTTGTTTATGATATCATCCAAAGCGTTGCAGAAGGTGGCGGCCAGTGAAGGGGATGTGGACGTTCTTAACCCTAGTCAACAAGTTTCTTTGACGTGGACAAGCCAAGTTAGGCTCACGACATGGTTAAATAATCTTGACTCGACTATTCCTACTGCCACGCAAGATTTTTATTTGCGGAATCTCTCCGGTGACCGATGGGTGAAAGACATTATTAGTTGGGTGACTATTTTGATACGTTTTGAAGTTGGGTGACCAAGTGATAATTAGTTATAGTTGGGTGACTAACTGAAAAATTAACCCCACATGCTCTTTACAAATACAGCCTCAAAATAAGTAAAAATTATGACATTTAACAATATATAACAAATAATTTTATACACCTACTCAAAATATAATCACATATGAAATTTATACGAAAAAAGTCCAATAATTTTTTTTGAACATCCATCCAATATCAAGTTTTTTACCATCAAGTTCTCTAAAGGACATCAAATTTTTAGTACAGTAGTTGTTGGTGTTTGGTCCGCCGACGATGAACACGATTAGGAGGTTCTCCGAGTAAGCTCTGGCGACGGCGTTGATCACGCTAAGACCTTAGACGGTGAAGGTAACGGTACATGCGCAATGGCACGGCGTTGGCCGTAGCCGGTGTTAAAATAGTCCAATAGGGTTAGGTTGAAACCTCCGGGGACGGTGTAGATGTCTCTGATGTCGATTTGAAAGAGCCGGCGAGTGAGATGGCGTGGCTTGAAGGGATTGGTAAGAAGGGAACCTCAAAAGATGGCGACTGAGTGGTTGAGAAGTTTAAGAATTTTTCTCAGATGGCTTAGGTTGGATGATGTTAAGGGTAATTGGGTAATTTTGTGAAGTTGGGTTATGTGGTAACTATGTTTAATTCCATAAACCCTAACGGTGGCTAACGGTAACTAACGACAGGGATATATAAGTAAAAAAGTTAGGTTTATAAGGGTATGCAAGTAAATAGTATTTTTATGAGGTATTTAAGCAATTTCATTGTTTTACAAGGGTATGCAAGCAATTTTCCCTAGTTATTATAATCATAATAATGAGATTTTGAAAAAAATTAAATTGAAATCTTATTTTGAATTAAATAAATTCTTAGTGTTTAGGGTGCATTTAGTTCATGGAAGGGGAATGAAAAAGGTAATTGAAATAACACTAGGAATGTGAATGAAAACTGTGCTTGGTTGGAGAAATAATTCATTGGGAATGAAAAATTTTAAGAAGGGAATGTGATAGAATTATTTTTATATACCTTGAAACACAAAAATATAAATAAATTTTTATCTAAAGAATATTTTGAATATTATTATTATTAAAATTATTATAATTAAATATTTACATTAAATATCTCATTTTAATTAATTAATTAATAGTGTAATAGGCAAAAATGTGATTTTATTTTTATTATTGTAATTTTATATAACAATTTTTATTTTAATTATTATTTAATTTAATTATTATATTTAATTATTTAATTTTATAAGTTTTATTTAATTAAATATTCAAAGGTGCAAAAATATCATTTCAAAGGCTAATACTATTCATTCCCCCCAAATAGTTCCATTCCTCCTAATTTTGGGGAGAATACATATGCCTCTACAGTACCACTATTTATTATCTATATATTCAGTCTCATTCTAACAGTAGTGCATTCAAATATGGGTATAAACTACTATTGATAATGGTTCCATTCTAACAGTGTTTATTACCTCCATTCAAATACACCTTTAATTTTCAAAATAGGTACTCTTGTTCCCGTTATACATGATAATTTTTTCAATCTCGATATGCAATACCCATTGTTTATTGTAATATTATTCTGATTTCTTCCCATGATTGATTGTTTTTTTTTTCCTATGCGAAATCACATCTTATATAGTAATTGGCTTATTAATTAGTTTGATTTTTTTTTTGTTTTTATATATTTTAAGAGAAACAAGAGGTTATTTGTATGTAATTTTAATATTAATTACTTAAATTAGAATAATTAAAGACACCTTTCACATTATCTCACAACTCACAAGCTAAAACAACGGCAAGCTTGATTTAACACGTTAACCCGCCAGTTAATCAGACCCGTTTACCCGTTTGGCGATGTCTCCACACTATATGTCTATCAAGCAATCCAGACCGTTCATCTAGAAGATACCTTCTCGCCTTGGCGCTTTCCAGAGATTCCAAATTCCCTCCCTCCTAAAGAATCTTTCTCAAATTCGTACTTCAAATCATTTATATTCACAAACAACCACAAAAAGCAGCATCTAAACAAAAGATTTCTCAAACTTTTTTTTTATATTTTAATAAAATTCAGGACTTATATGCGAAAAAGCGAAGAATCTTTGAAAAAAAAAAAAATCAAATATATTAAAAAGCATATAACCGATCCCTTGCACCGCGAGAAGCTCTCTGAAGGTCAACAATGGCGTCTCTCCGACCTCTCCTCCCCATCTTCGCCCTTCTCCTCCTCCTCCTCCTCTTCCTCATCTCCTTCCACTCCGGCCCCGTTCTCCAATGCTCCGATCCCCCACCGATCCTTTCTCGCACACCTTCTCATCCTCTTGATCCTCTCACCTTCGACGAGATCGCCGCTATTCGATCCATCCTCGTCTCCTACCCACCCCTTCGCCGCCCCGAACCAGTTCCCCGCCATCCACTCCATCTCCCTCGATGAACCCCCGAAGCTCATCGTCCTCCGCTGGCGCTCCGGCGATCCACTCCCACCTCGCCGTGCTACCGTCACCGCCTACTCTCCCCCGGGCCACACCCACCTAATCTCTATCGATCTCGCCTCCGGTCGCGTTCTCCACCACTCCAACCCTTCCGGCTTCCCTTTCCTCACCATCGACGACATGCGCCGCGCCATCGCCACCGCCCTCAATGATCCCTCATTCCTCCAATCACTCAATGCTCGAGGGCCTCTCCTCTTCAGACGTCAACTGCGCCCCCCTCTCCCCCGGCTGGTTTGGCTCAGAGGAGGATCACCGCCGGCTCATCAAGGTCCAGTGCTTCGCCGCCGCCCCCAACTTCTATCTCCGCCCCATCGAAGGCCTCACCGCCATCGTCGACGTCGATGCCGCTCTCGTGATCCGGATTTCTGACTCAGGTCCCGGGATCCCGATCTCCGCCGGTGAGGATACCGATTACCGCTACTCCACCCAGCATAAGAAACCCCAGTCCTTTTCAAACCCTATCAATCCCGTGTCGCTAGAGCAAGTGGGAGGACCCAGCTACTTCATTGAGAACGGCCACGTCATCAAATGGGCAAGTTGGGAATTTCACCTCAAGCCCGATGCACGTGCCGGCTCTGTGGTGTCACGTGCGAGGCTACGTGACCCGGAGAGCGGTGAATGGAGGAGTGTGATGTATCAAGGTTTCGCTTCGGAGTTGTTCGTGCCGTACATGGACCCGAGCGAAGGGTGGTATTTCAAGACGTACTTGGATTCGGGGGAATATGGTTTCGGAGTGAGCTCGATGCCGCTGGTCAGGCTCAACGATTGCCCCCGCAACGCGCACTACATGGACGCCGTCTTCGCCGCCACCGATGGCAGCCCATTTGTGCGCCCGGACTTGATCTGCATCTTCGAGAGGTACGACGGGGACGTCGCCTGGCGCCACGCTCAGCCCCATGTTAGTTCCCTAACTCTAATGCTCTATTCCTTCTTTTTCCATCTTGAAATTTACTATTTTTACACCTTTAGCCGCATGAGAGGTAACAAAGTCAATTACCATAATAATAATAATAATAATAATAATAATATTAAGTGTAAATGGAAATTATGTGTGCTTGATAAATATATATATATATATATTTAAATAATAGACGATAAGTGTCTTTTTTTATATGAATATAAACAGTACCAAACAGTATTAGAACCCGGATATGCAGTATATGTACAATCACGGGTGAACAGTACGATGAACAGTACTGTCGGGTGAGGGATTGGAACCCATGACCTCCCCCTTTATACTTTGGTGTCATACCATTGGGCTATCCAATGGTTGACAAATATATTTTTTTTAAGATCATATTTGATGAAACAAAACATAAATAATATAACAAAACATAAAATGAAATAATGATGTAGAAAATGATTGATTGATGTATGGAAATAGCATACTGACAATCATGTGTCATGCTGGAATGATATTTGTATGTATCTTTCGACTGGTTAATGTTGTGATTAGATTTTTTTTATAGATATTTTTAGACCAGTCTTTCTCATAATATAAGTGCAAATATGTAATCTTTTAGTAATTAACAGTAATTTAATGTGAAATGATATGATCAAGATGCGGGTAAGATGTTAAGCCAACATTGTCATACTCAAAAGTAAAGTGTAGAGGTCCCACATGGGAAATTCTGTGGTTGAATCTTTTCTCATACATTTGCTTTCAAGCCAACAAATGCCGTTTCGAATCAAGCTTTTGCAATAAAGTTAGCTCTCCTCTTCTGCCTGCAGCTTGCCGTTGAATGATATAAATAGTAATTTTCTATTTTATCAAAAACAAAAAAAAGTCAAATATATTAGTCATATTTAATATGCATTAAAATTGATGGGCTTGGCAAAAATATTATTTAAAATCGTAATTTGATATCAGTTAATTGCATTGACATTGATTTGAATATATAATTTTGGTTTTTTTTATCCATTTAGATTTTCATATTAGATTGTTATCAAAAGAAAAAAAGGTCAAGTACATATTTAATATGCATTAAAATTGGTGGGCTAAAAAAAAAATCATTTAATTAAAATTGATATTGATTTGAATCTATAATTTTGACTGTTTTTTATTCATTCAGATTTCCGTATTAAATTGAATTCAATTTAACATTAATAAGTTATATTAGTTCTTCACAAATAAACACGTATGATGGAGAAAGGTGTAGAGTAATGATTAATGATAATCAATTAAAATTAATTTTTAGTTAATATTAAACTAGCAATTAAAATTTAAATACTTAATATATCATATGCCTCCCGTGTATACTATGAACCTACACCGCCGTTTTTTCTTTATTTACGTCTTTTTGTGTTTGTTATAAATATCTCATGTTGGTTTGTCACCTCATGGCCGCTATTGGTTGGCCTCATATTCATCCTTGAGGTGGTTGATAGCTATCAGGTTGTTGAATGGTTATTAGTTTTCCAAAGGAGTTAAGAAAGAAACAATTAAAGCAAACTAAGATTTTTATAAAATATTAGTCCAAGAAGATGGGGGACCAATGTTGGTCATACACTTGTCGCCCAAAAAATGACATAGTTGAAGTTCCCCAATTCTTTGCTTGGGATTTTCCAAGTTTTTATTTTCAGCCTTTGTTTGTTTCCTTTCATGGTGTCCTTTTTATGTTTATATATATATATCCCTTTCTCTACTTGTGGATTTTTTTTTTCTGCTTTCTTTTAGCATCTCTATTTAATCCTATAATTTTTTATAATGGATAGTGATTTATTCAATTTTTTTTTAAAAAAAATGAACATGGTGGGTAGATTTGAATGTTTTAAATATTTTTTATATGTGGAGAAAAACATTGATATGTTTTGAACAGTTAAATTTGATTGAGGAAAAAACTATTGTGCCAAATATTTATCTTAGAAATTGTATATTGTATTTTTTTTAAAAAAATTTTAATTATTATTTTATTATATATTAAAACTTGCTCATCAATTCATTAAGGTTAAAATGTTATTAAACTTTTTTTTTGATAAATATTGGCAAGTAATAATCCCCAACCAATATTATGAAAGGTAGTTGCTTTTTCAACATTTTATTTAGTAAAAGAATGAGTTATCACTTTTTTAGTAAAAAAAAAAAAATTGCATGGAAGCTCATTTGATAGGAATTAAGTTTCCAAGTCACTTACAATGAAATCACGTGTGATGGTTTCTTAGTGTGATAGTAATATTATATTTTTATGTTAGATTTTTTCCAATTTAATGGCTTATTTTTATTATTTACATTTTATATTTTTAAACTCTATTTTATTTGTTAAAATATAGATACGAGAGGCCAGACCCAAAATAACATTGGTGGTCCGCACTGCAGCTTCTGTGGGCAACTATGACTACATAGTTGATTGGGAGTTCCAAACTGATGGCATCATCAAAGTTAAGGTAATTTTCACTGCAATTTTATTTATAGTGTGTATAAAAAATATATACATACTTTTAAATTAATTATAAACATTATACTTTTAAATATTTATTTATTACACACAGATTTATATAGAAATCAAAATCAAAATGATAGCTTTTAAATATTTTCTTCACTTACATATATTTCTAAAAATTTTCCTTCACTGCTTCACACTGCATGGAGTTATATGCCAATGAAACTGATGATAGGTTAGCCTGAGTGGCATGTTGCTAGTGAAGGGAACCACATACCAGAACCTGAGCCAAGTCCCAGAAGGAGAAGACTTGCATGGAACCCTAATAACAGATAACATTATTGGTGTAGTCCATGACCATTTCTTGAGCTTCTACATGGACATGGACATTGATGGCCCTGACAACTCCTTTGCCAAGTTTCATATGATCAAGCAAGAGACATCTCCTGGTGAATCACCCAGGAAAAGCTACATGAAAGTCATAAGGAGCATTGCAAAGACTGAGAAGGATGCACAGGTTAAACTCTCTCTTTATGATCCTTATGAGTTCCATATTATCAATCCTTCAAGAACTTCAGGAGTTGGGAACCCCTCTGGGTACAAACTAGTCCCTTCTGCCACTGCTGCCAGTTTGCTTGATTTGGATGATCCTCCACAACGTAGGGGTGCTTTCACAAATAATCAGGTAATATATATATATATATTGTTAGATTTTATATTTTGCTACAAATGGGCCTTATATGGGCTCTATATAGGGTTAGGGGCCTTACACCAAAAAGTCTCAAGACTTAGTGGCTCAACCTCTATACCTATATATAAGCCGATTACTACATTACTTGCAGACCCGTGTAGTACTTATATTTCGCACCCTCCCTCAAGTTCAACTCGGTCGACTTTGCAGGACTTCTGTACAGCGGATGTCCATTTACAGTGGATTTTGTACTACTCACGTATGCCTCGGAGATCCCTACACACAGTGGACTTGTCTGGCATCGGGTGCTCCATTATATTGCTCACGATCTGATGTTAGATTTTTATATTTTGCTACTAGGGTGGGCCTTATATGGAGCTCTATATGGAACTAGGGGCCTTACTGCAAAAAATCTCGAGACTTAGTGGCTCAGCCTCTATCATATATATAAACCCATTACACTTCTATTACACAACCGATGTAATACTATATTTCCAACACCCTCTCTCAAGTTCAACTCGGTCGAATTTGCACAAACTTGTATACCAGAGGTCTGTTTAGTGGCTCGACCTCTATACCTATATATAAACCCATTACACTTATTACTGCAACCGAGTGTAATCTCTATATTTCCAACACCTCTCTCGAGTTCAACTCGATTGATTTGCAGCAAACTTGTATACTGGGAGGTGCGTTTAGTGGCTCGACCTCTATCATATATATAAGCCCATTTCGACACATTCTACTTGCCAGGTGTGGTACTATATTTCCAACATATATATTTGTTGTTAATACTTTCCTCAGGTCTTTATGAGGTATATTATGTCCATGATATAAATGAATGCACTTAGTTGGTCGATACCTAATAGATGATATAATATTTAGTAGAGAATTATGTTGTGATTAAGGCACTTAACTGTTATATGGGAGGTCGGGATTTTAAGTGCCTTTTAATATATAATTGAGGTGTAATAATTAAAAGTTTGTGTTTGAAGTAATTTGTGCACAATGTTTTTTTTTTAAAAAAAAAAAATTATGTTCAATGCGTAAGTTTTGTTAATTTGAGTATTAATAACTATAGAGAGATATTAAAACTTTTAAAAAATTGAGCTAACACCATCACAACGAACACACGCACACATGTGTTACATGTGTAACATGATTAATTAGAGATAATTTTGATCAGATATGGGTAACTCCATACAACAAGAGTGAGCAATGGGCAGGTGGCCGTTTTGTGTACCAGGGCCATGGAGATGACACTCTTGCAACATGGTCTGATAGGTACCTACATTAATTATCATCTTTGTAAATTTTAGCCGGCCTTCATTTTTGTCCTTTTTCTAATTTCCTTTCATGTGCATGTTGATTTCTATTTCATTTAAAGTGATGTTTGGTTGATTGTAACTGGAAATACAATAGATTTATAATTATAATTTAATTAAAAATATATAGATTTTAAAATATAATATAAATACAGTGTTTAATTAAATGTAACTGTAGATGCTGTATTATAAGATTTTATATTTGGTTAGAAAAATTTATAAATTTAGAATTATTTTTTTTATATCAAATATTTTAATGTTATTTTAATAATTTTAAATATCATATTAATTAGTTTAGCTATTAATTTATTATTAAATTAGTATTAAAATTATTATTATATTTATTAATTTTTTATTATATTTTGAAATTTTAAAATTTAATTATTAACCCAACAAAAAAAATATTTAAGAAGTTTTCATACATTTCTACCATATTGATTTTAATTATGGTATTGCTCATTCAACTATTAATTTTATTATTAAATTAATTATTAAATAAATTATTAAATAATTATTAAATTTATTATTAGATTTTGTAATTTTTATATCCTACCAAAGTATCCATGAATACTTGATAAAATTTATTTTTCTTTAATTGGTCACATATAAGTCACAAGTTATGCATGTGAAAAAAATCATAAAATAAGGGATTTAGTTTTACGTCTAATTGGTCGTAAAACCGAATCACTCGTTAGATGTAATTTGAGTTAAATGAGATTTTAGAATCTTGTGAACCAAACACTAGATTTCTAAAAATCTCGTAACTTAAATTATATTTAACTCAAAATTCCTCCAAACAAATACTACCTTAGTGATTTTATAATCAATATTTAATGTTTTACTTTAACGACGATAAAAAATTAAAAAACATCAAAATAAGCTACATGTTTTTAATTACAATATTTGATACAGTAATGCATTTAATTAGTGTTTGTTTGGATACAGAGAACCAAAAAGTATAATATATGTACGTAATACATAAGAAAAAAATTATTTTCCCCTTTTTTATTATATTTTTTTGCAATAGAACTACTCATACTTAGTCTGGAACCGAAACAGTTGAATCATAGGAGTGAATATGCCATTTCTCAAATGTTTAGTAATTTTGCTGTGAATATTAACATCTAGCTTGTGGATAACTAAAAAGTATAAACATAACAATTTTTAATTCTTTTTTATTACATTTTTTTCTATTAATGCAAAAATATCCTCAGTCTTAATTATCAAGGACTGCATGACTTAATCAGTTTAATCATAATAATTGGCAGGGACCGAGGAATAGAGAATAAGGACATAGTCCTATGGTACACATTAGGGTTTCACCACATTCCTTGCCAAGAAGACTACCCTATCATGCCTACAGTGTCCTCCAGCTTTGAACTCAAGCCCGTTAATTTTTTCAGAAGGAACCCTATTCTCGAAAGCACCACCATATCATCGAGGTTGATCTTCCAGTTTCTTGATGTAATGGCATCATTATAATTATATATATATATATGTGTGTATGCAAGCTTAGGATTATTACGCTTCATAAGTATTAGGAAGACATCATCTTTATTAATACTTAAGTTCCACATGACTCTTTATAACTAGGTGATTTATGAAGTCTTTAGGAGAAAAAAAAAAATTCTTGCAAAGATATGCCACAGCTTTATGAAATATAAATTTGCCCTATTGGATATATTATTTGATGTAGATATATATTGGAAGTGCGCATTGTTATTATTGGGGATAATAATATTGGTTTGAATAATATATGTTGGGTATTGTGCCTTTTCTACTCCGATGTCTTCTGAAATAATATATGTTAATTATTTTCAAGATTTATTTATTTATTTATTTATTTATTTTGGATCTTTTTAAAAATTTTGTTTGTCAGTTCAGTTGAGCTCTATGTTTATCTGTTCGTTGCTATTTGTATGCTCCATGCATGTAATTTAGCATCGACCAGTAAATATCTGGTGAATTGATTTTGCCTTTGGTTAAATTAATTAGACCTTGCATGCTTTGTGACTTTCCTTAATACCTTTGAAGTGGCTGAGTTTTTAAAACCTTTCTTTTTTCTAATTCTACTGGTTTAAATTGGTTATATATTTTTTTATATAAATTACTATTTATTTTTTACTTTTGCACATGACATTTTTTGCATATTTGTACCACAAGTATATGAGTGTCCAGGTAATAAAGATCTCAAATGTTGGATTATCATATCTAGAAGGAATGAGATTACTTGCATACACTCTAAACTTGTTATCTAACCTTAAACACAAGTTGGAGAAATGATGATTCAACACAGTTAAAATAATGTTAAATGCACAAAAAGAGAACAAGGAGACAATCAATAGATGGTGAAGATGGTGCTTAAGCACTGATTCCCCTAGGATATCTAACTTGAAGTACTAAACCTACAAACTTCCTTAATTCAAATTGTTTGAGTCAAGGTGACCCGAAAATACCCCAATCACGCTTGGATGGCGATTGGTGACTTTTCCAATAGAAACCCCCAATCTATGATCCGTCATATCACAAGGGTTTGTATGAATGCATCAAAAATGGGATAGCGCTCTTGTAAGACAACTAACCCTTAATCCAATACAAATCTCTATCTATGGCCTCTCACGTCAAAGGAATTTGTATAATTGGGTGGAAAACAAGGGAGCGCGAGGGTGCGTGTCATAAATTGGAAGGTAAGTGGATACTTATCTACCCTTGGCTCTCTTCTCCCCCTTTTCAACCTTGGTACACTTTGTTATATTTTCCCTTGGCTCTCTTCTCCCCCGTTTCCTTTTCCCTTGGCTCTTTGTTAAATTTTCTCCCATTAGAACTGCTCATACTTAGTCAGAGGACCAAAACAGTTGAATCATAGGGAGGATATGCCATTTTTCAAATTTTTGGTAATTTTGCTGTGAATATTAACATCTAGTTTGTCAATGATGAAAAATATAAATGTAACTATTTTTTTAAATCTTTTTATTATATTTTCTCTTAATGCAAAAATATTCTCAGTCTTAATTACCAATGATTGCAGGGCATAACCAGTTGAATCAAAATAATTGGCAGAGATCGAGGAATAGAGAATAAGGACATAGTCCTATGGTACACGTTAGGGTTTCACCACATTCCCTGCCAAGAAGACTACCCTATCATGCCAACAGTGTCCTTCGGCTTTGAACTCAAGCCTGTTAATTTCTTCAGAAGGAACCCTATTCTCAAGGCACCACCATATATTGAGGATGATCTTCCCGTTCGCAGTGCAATGACATCATTCTAATATATGTGTGTGTGTGTGTGTGTATTACGTTACATAAGTATGATCAAGAAGGCATCATCTTTATTAATAACTAAGGGTCAGTTTGGATTGTTGAATAGGAATGGGAAGAGGGGAATGAGAAGAAAAGAGGAGTGTGAATGAGAACAGGGGAAAGGGGAGGATAATGATAAAGGTGTTTGGTTGGAGGAATGAGAGTTAGGAATAGAAAAAGTAAGAGAGAAAAACATAGTATAATTACACATATGCCCTTTTATATTAATAAAATGACATTGTAGAAAACAATAGTTTATATTTAATAGTAAATAATTATTATAATTATCATTAAATATTTCTAATATATTTAACTATTTTAATTTATTGTTATTAAATATTTCATCTAATTAATATAATTTAAAATAATAAATAATTTGCATGATTTATTATTATTATTATTAAGTATTTATAATATATTTACTTATTTATTTTAATTAATTAAAAATGAAATATTACAACTAATTAATGTAACTAACACATGTTTGTTATATTAATTAATAAATAAATAACGTGTTTATTATTATTTAATATTTTTAATATGTTATTTATTTCTTTTAATTGTAATTAACTATTTCAACTAATTTATATAATTAAAATTATTTATTTATTAAATAAATAATTAACTAATATAATTTATTATAATAAATGAAGCGTATAAGAGTCATTTCATTACTAAGGAGTCCAAATCCCCCCAATTTTGGGAGGATTGGAAATGCCCCACATGCATGCATCTCATTCCCATGCCAACCCACTACTCACTCCTTTCTTTATTGTCAAACATGGGTTTAAGTATCATGGGTGCATGTCATTCCCACTCCCAAGGCATGAATCCATGAGCCAAAGGCCCCCTAAATTCCACAGGACTGTTTATAACTAGGTGATTTATGAAGTCTTTACGAGAAAAAAAATATATTGTAAAGGTATGCCACAACAATTGTAAATATAAATTTGCACAATTGGATATATATTTGATGTAGATATTGGAATTAAGTGCGCATTGCAATGGCTGGGGACAATAATATTGGTTTGAATAATATATGTTGGGAATTGTGTTGTTGTTGTTTTTTACCTTATAGGCGATAAATGTCTCTATTTAGAAAATTGTCAAAGAGACAAATAGATAGAGAGATGCATAAGTTATGATTGTTTTTTGACCTCTTAATAAATCCTCCTGCTCTTGTAACGCTAGAGAGATAAAATCACTGTTTTTCTCATAAAAGATTCACACATGGACCATAAACAATAATGATGAATAGTATTAATTAAACCAAAATATACAGCGCATGAACAATGCAACACAGTATTGTGAAAGGAGAATTCGAACTCTTGCTCTTTTTGTGTCATATTGTTGTGCTAACTATCCAATGGTTAATGGGTTGTGCCTTTTCTAATATTAGGTCTTGTAAAATAATTTATATTAATTATTTTCAGGTTTTTTTAATATTTTATAAAATTTTGTTTCTCAGTTGAGCAATATGTTGATATGTTCGTTGCAATTTGTATGCTCCATGTAATTTAGCATGAACCAGTAATTATATGGTGAATTGATTTTACCTTTGGTTTCATTAGGCTAAGTATACCTATTGACTTTCCTTAATGTCTTAGAAGCGATTGAGTATTTTTTTTAATAAAATAGATAAATCACTAATTTATTAAATGAGGTGGCTGAGTATTTAATTTTTTTTTTTATAATTTTACTGTTTTAAATTAATTATATATTTTTAAAAAATTACCATGACTTACTAAAAAATTATGAAGGAAAGAAAAAAATTTTTAAAAAAATATATAAAAAAACTGAGTTAAATGAAAATTTTTGTTTAAAAATAAATATATTTAAGATGTCTTTTTTTAGCTCCGGAGACTTTTTGGAGGATCGAAGGACTCCACGGACCTTCAATTCCTTTTCCCACTAATCTATTTATTTATTTATTTATTTTTCATTTCTTTGCAATAAAAGATAAGTTGTTTAACATGCCCTCAAAATTGCATGAAATTACTTTCAACTCAAAAGTTCACATTACCAAATCAAAAATCACATGTATCATACAACTATGTACCACCTAACATCTAAAACAAAACTTGAATTATAATTTTAGTTAATATACATATAACAATTCTCCTTTTTGACAAACTCATAATGAGCACAAATCACTGACAAAATTTCATCTATAAAAATAAAAATAAATAAGTAAAACCTTAAACTTCAAAATAATTAATTAAAGAATAAAACTAATTTCTTGATTTTATAATCTATCTTTTATCAACATATTGTTATTCCATCACAAAATCCTCCCAAAATAAATAAATAAATTCACTGAGATATAAAACTCTCAAAACAATTAAGCCCATCAAACTCTGGAGCAAAGCAAACCCTCTTCTTCATTATCTGCTTCCCTTCCACCTTCTTTTCCTCCTTACAAACACTCTTCTCCATAACAACCGCCGTTTCCGGTGATTCCTTGAAGCTCTCCGGCGAGGTCACCGGTGTCCTCCTCCTCCTCCACCAGCTGCCATCATTAGAGATCTTTGAGGAAGTTGTGCTGATGTTGCTCATGATGAGAAGAATATCCATATATATATATTTTTTCTCTTTTTTCTTTACTTTTTCTATGATTTTGAATGAATTAAGAAACACAGAGAGAAAGAGAGAAACAAAGAGAAAAAGAGGGAATTGTAAACAGTGCTGTGGTTTGGGAGGGTGAGGAAGTGGGTGGTTTTTATAAGGTGGAAAAATATTAAGGAGCAAGGCTTTGACTTTGACTCTGACTCTGACTCGGACTCGGTGTCTTTTGGTGTTCGGGGTTTTTTTCCTGGTAAAAGAAGAACAATTGCGAGGGTTTCATAGAAAAAGAGGACAATGAGGCGCGTGCGCTTACTTTTGCACGTTTGTGGAGATAGTCAACGCCTAGCGTTACTTTTGACTGTTTATTGTGATTTAAAAATAACAAATTGTGACTTGTTGCATATTAGTGGATTTATTTGGTAATTTGTTTTGGGTTTTTTTTTTCCATGCATTGATAACCTGTTAATTTGTAGGTTGTTTGGATTAGAATAAAAGATAAACTAAATGAATAATCACTCATGAACTATCCAGATATTTTTATTTAGGTCATAAAATTATAAATTTTTTTTTGAAATAAATATTTTTTTTAATTAGGACATTTAATTTTAAAAATATAATTATTTTGATCACGCTTATGCTATTAATGGCAGGCAGGCTAAAGCGGTGGCATCATCCTCAATAAAAACCTTCTCATTTCCAGTTTTTTCATTCCCACGCTCTTTTTCAATAAGAAAAAGAGATATGGTTCAAGAGTAACAGTGAGATGGTATTGACTGAGGGTGAGGGGGAAGAAGATAATATAATTAAAAATAAATTTTATTATCCACATGACAGTGCTGACATGGTAAATTACATGACATGGCTTGCTAAGTCAGTTTGTCATTAATAGCCTAAATGTGAATGATTAAAATAAGTGGAAATTGCCAAAAAAAACCTTTAAGTTTGTAAAATTACTAAAAACAACAGATTAGTTTTCTCGATCCAAAAACCCACTCCTTTTTAAAAGTACATGTTTTTCAAACCCCCAAACCCCGTAGCGGATGTGAGCGGAGTGAGTTTCAAATTTTTTTGGACGAAAATGCCCTTGCATGGGGAGTCGTGGTGCTAGCCGATCTCGGCGATTTGAGAGGAAGTGGGGGTTTTCCGTAGAGTAACTCGAGAGGCAATTTATTGGAGTAGTTTAATTGCTTTTTCTCAACTCACGTCTTCGACTTTCCATTTCGAGTCGTCTCAAAGTTGTCTCTACCGTGAAGCCTCAGTAATTGGCATTTCATCGACTTTTCCCTTTCCACCCGGTATCTCGAAGGAGAAGTCCCCATGCAACTAGTTGGCATTTCATCCCGTCGCTTTCCCACCCCTCTCTACGGGGTAAATGTGGCATCCCATCGGTTAAAATTCTCTTTTACCTGAAGCCGACACCCTCACTTTTAAACAAAAATCGGACTTACAAATCACATTTCTGACTTTTACACCAACTACGGGTTCGAAATACATAAATATCATGAATACTGATAACTTCAAATTTGCGGATACAATAGCTACGAGATCACTAACACCGATGACAGAAATAAAAAAGGGGGACCCACTGCGGTCGTGGACTCACCTCGACTAGCTACTATACTCGATCGAGCGATCTAGGGGTCCCGCTCCTGCGACTTCTGACGACATTCGGGTTGATTTCGGGTAGTGGCTTTAATAATTTCAAATATTTTAAATACGAGTATATATAAAAGTATATAAATACCAACTCTCAAATAATTTTTCCAACTTTTCCAAAAATACCGAATTACAGCAAAATCTGATCTTTAAAGAACTCTTGAAACATAAATTCGACATAAATCAACATCAATTTGATTTTCTCGAGAAAACACAAATTTTGTGAGAGTCCGGTCTCATCACGATTCAAAAAAATATAACATAAATCTCAAATTGAAAATAAAGCAATACCCAACACTCACTCAGAGATAACATGGTGCAGAAAACTCTCTAAACCCTCGCAGTGGCCGCGGCTAGGGTTCGAGCCGTCAAGGAACTCACGTCCCCTAACGTTGACCCATCGGTTCGCCGGTCGGTGACCCATTGCCCGATGAATATCCAGGTCGAGGCTCTACACTCCCACCGAGTCGGCCTCGTAGATGATCAACACCCGGGTCCACCACGCCACCTCTAAAGGGCTGGCCCGGGTGGGGACCCACTCTCGCAGATGGTCGGGCCTTAGCCGTCGCCCATCAAAACCATCAAGTAAATACAGACAATAATACCATCTCGATAAATCATAACACGGGATCCTTTTTCGGGACGAGTATTCGCATCACGGAAATAACCATTATTTTTCCACAAAAACCAATGCCAAAAGTATAACCATGCATAATGCCAGGTAAGATCCATGATACCATTCCTATACCAGGGAATGAAAACCAATTCTACTAATAATCGCCGATAAAACATCTTTAATATGCTCACATGGTTTCACTAAATCACTCCAAATCAAAGCATATATACCCATCAAAGATAAATACAAGAATTGAATAATTAAATCACATATACATGTATTTTTTTACTATTCACAAATCACGTATAATTATACAAAAGCGAATGTATCAATACGGTTATCCCGAACATCAATGGCGAACAAATATACGTATATTTCAACTATATATGGAATCAAACATGATAAAATGAAATACTTAAACATTTATTTCCAAAATACTAGCCATTAAACAATTATTTCAAAATAATAATAATTAATCAATTATTTAAAATAATAGCTACTACCAACTCACCTGGTGTTCTTGGGTTCCTTCCTAGGCCCGGAACTCTCTCCTAAGCCTGAATAACACCTAACAGAATAATATAATAAAAATAAATACCACATTTAAACAAAAAGAAAATACAAGAACAATAATAGATTATCGTATCGCTCCACTCACTCAATCGGTTCAAACCCGCGACCATATAACCAAATTGGTCTCCGATTACAATTAAGCCCGATTCGATTTGAAATTTGGGACCATTCTGAACCAACCCTCAATTCCATCGAACCAAACTCAAATTCACCCGAACCCGACCTTGAACCAACTCAATTCTATACAAATTACTGTTGAACCAACTTGGTTCGGCCCAAAACCCTTAATCAACATCCAAACCAAACCCAAATCAACTTCAACTAATTTAATTCAACCAAACCATTCGAGTCCAACCACACTCAACTTGATTTGATCAAACCCGGACTAGATTAATTGATTAAACCCAAACACTTCAATTCTCATCCAAACCCAACTCAATCAAATCGATTCTAACTTGGTTTGATCCAACCAAACCAACTTTGGCTAACTCAACCAATTCAATCTAACCATCATCATTAACATCTTAATCATCATAATCATCAACTTAATTAACTAAACCAAAACTCTAATCTCGGTGCTCACGATGAATTGCCAAATCAGTTATAACTTGGTTTGATCCCAGACCAAATCAACTTTGGCTAACTCAACCAATTCGATCTAACCATCATCATTAACATCTTAATCATCATAATCATCAACTTAATTAACTAAACCAGAACCCTAATCTCGGTCTAACTACGAGTAATTGCTACGGTAGAAACCCGAAAAATCTCATCCTTCATTCAAGCTAGATTACATCGCAAATCTGATGATTTTTCAACACAAATTGAAGCAACGATCATCTATAACCATTAAACATGTTTTTCCTACTCAAATCCATCGTTATCTTCATCAAATCCATCAAATACACGTATATACATGCATACGTCACTCGTTCATCAAAATACACTAGACAAAAGCTCTTACCAACTAAAACCATCCTCCCGTGAAGCTCCTCCCAGCGATCTCCCATCCCCACCCTCAAATCTCCCAGTTTTTCTCCTCATTTCTTCAGTTTTTATTTTTATTTTTCTTCTCGGGTTCATTTGTAGCACAAAGATGGAGAAGAAGATGAACAATTCTCAAAGCACTAGATTTTTCCTCTAAATTACATTTTCAGTAGAAATTGATATCGATCCCTCGAAATATATTTTCTTACAAAAGCGATCTACGAAACAAACTCACCGATGATCTCGAATTATGAAAATAGTATTCTCGAAAAGGTCCTCTAGTGTACTAGCGGTCTCGAGTTATAACACAACATTTTTAAAAGATCCCTTCCATCTTACTTTTCGGTCCTCGGTTTCCATAAACATTTCATGTCCGTCCTTTTTTCATTTATTTTTAACCCGAAAATCTTTTAAAACTTTTTACATTTAGAGTCCTTGTTCTTTCAGCTTGGGTTTCTCACTAAAATTACTCCGTCTGAAAATATTACTTTGCACTCGTAGTAATACCACGACTATATTTTTCCGATGGTATCCAAAGGTTGAGGGGTATTACATCATCGGTTACGATCTAAAGATATTAGTATGGTTTTATGTTAGCGTTACATTACGAAGAAGATTTTTCGGTTTTTGTTTTATGCTCACTGTTTTTGTTGGAAGATATTGAAGTCTGCAGGGGATTTCTCGTGTGGGGTTTTGTGAATCTGCGAGGGAGATTTCTCGGCTAGGGTTTTGTTTTGTTTTGCGTTTTCGATGTCTATACACTATCGAAATAGTTTTTCGATTGTTATGATTCATGTAATATTTATAATGTCAGTTTCCGTTTCGTTTGATATGGTTTGCGGTTTCTACAAAATGAGGGTTGGCGTTTAGAAATAGAGATATACGAGTTTAACATTTTGTTGTCTGCTGTTCAAGTATTCTCGTCTCTGTTTAACAAAAATGGGTTTTACATTTAACATTTTTATATCTACGTTTAATAAGCGAGAGTTCTGGTTTAAAACCTTATATTTACACTTAAACTTTGTCGATACTGCGTGTTGAATGTGTTGTTATACGTGAGCTTGTGATTATGGCGGTCGACCCTAGTTAATGGGCGTTGCTATGTTGTGGCGTTGTGGAGACCTTAGATGAATTGAGAGTTAACATGACCCCTCGACATGGGAGATTATTCGAAGGACAGTTTCTGCGGCTTATTTGGTGGAAGCCGTATACCAAGAGGGCCGTCTTGATTCTCTTTCGAAGATGCGATGGTCGCGCGATAAATTCGAGGGATCGGGGAAAACTGCTGAGTTTCGAGACCTCGAAGATGTGACCCTCGTTCTTGATGCCGCGTTGCGATAGCGGCCGCGAGTGGTCTTCGAAGAAGAAAAGCCCGGTCGGCGTTCGAAGGGCGGTGTCTATCAAGACCTGACGAGAGCAGAGACTCCATGAGAGCACTACAGTGCGACTTGTTCGACGAGAGGAGGAGAAGATAATTTTTGTCGAAAGCTCGATGGTGTACCTCGTACGGGACGATCCTCTTCCCGAAATACATCGTACTCGGTTCGAGCGGATCGTTGATTACGTCGATGATCTACCGGCCCATTGGGGAGCGTCTGACATGGGCGCAGTGACGCATAAGTGGCTTATGGAGGATATTCTAGCGGCCGCCCGAGTGCAGAGATAGATCTTGGGAAGAAGACCAACACAGTGCGTTAAGGGTTGCTCGATTCGTAACAACGTCTGGTTTCTGGTGGCCGGAGCGGGGAAGAAAGTCCGTTCGCATGAGATCAAGGATCTTGTAGCTTCTGGTGAAAGTACTACTAGCAAGCTGACGGTAAAAAGCGAGCTTGTCGTCGCTCGATGGAAAGAGGTAATAAATCATGGAGCAGATGTTTAACGTAAGTCTTTAATGTTTAAACATTTTATTTAAGCGTTTAACTTTAGTATTCTGACCGTTTAACTCTTATTACATCTGGTTTTAAATATTTTCTGTTCTCCGGTTTAATTATATTCTATAACGTTTAAATATATAGTTTTTATAGTTTCAAAATGAATGATCTCACTGAAAATTAGTTTGGTTTCATATGTTAGTTTCTGAAATTTGGTTCCAGTGAATCTTGAAGAAGAAATATTTGTTGGCGCCAGCGAAGCGGATGGATGTCGTTGTCTCAGGACGCATTGCTCGAAGGCGGGATGAGAGGCGACCCTCTAAATCGCTGCGTTGGAGCCTGCCGTTCTCTACTTCCAGACCCCAGCGCGCGCAGCGCGTTCCTCGGCCACGAGAAGCCCTCCCCGTGATTACAGCCCAACTCACCGCACATCGACAGGGTTTACCCACGAGGCCGTGCGCGGCCCTCGGCGAAGCTGGCGGCCCAGCGGTGACGTTAGGCGAAGAGATCACCGCCAACTGCTATCGCGAGGCGTACCGAATGTTTGATACGCGAGTTTCCTCGGCTTGCCGGCTCGATGTGAAGTATTTCGGAAGGGACGTTCACGACCGTTGCGCCGTCCTCGAAGACGAAGCACCGGGACGAGCAGGCGTCGAGATTTCACGGCGAGCGAGCATCATCGTGGGAAGGTCGTTCCAAAGCGGCCACATTCGAAGAGACTTGCGAAAAAGAGGAGAAACAATCTGCCTCTGTCTCATGCTGGTACGACGATGAAGCAATGCGCTGACACCATCGGCGGGCGATCTGATTCTGAGTCATGCGGATTGATGAGCATAGCACGTAGCGGTGGAGGACATCGTAGATGATGTGGCCGATTGACGCGGTTGAAGGTCGTTGACTCTCTTCTCCGATGAAATCGATGAGCCGGTAGACCAATTTCATAGATGCGGCGTCGAGATGGAGCGATCCACGAGGTCGAGAACAAGTTAAGGGTGTGTCTCGATGATGCGTTGTCGTAGCGGCGGTTGAGAAGATCGTCGAATCAGTTCGTGGCGCGTGGCGAAACAGTCAGTGACCAAGCGGACACGATCCCACCACAACAAGAACCATGTAAGGAATGTGATGCGGTTGATCCGCGTGGGCCGTAGATCCCGCGTCGAAGGAAGATCTTTCGATGAAGACCCCGAAAGCGGCAGCGAGAGAGATGATCAAGGCCGATCAAAAATTGGACGAGACGGCTCGGAAAGCTTTTATTCCTAAGAAGAAATGGGTTGGCTGAGTCGTCTTAACACATCTGACGAGTTGATGAGGATCTTCATCAGTGCTTTCATGGACCGAAGTAGGTGTAGCGTTTTTATGATATTGTTTAAAGGGTTTCTTATAGTGTTTAACTATTACCTAATAGTGTTTAATACCATTGCATGTATCATTTAAGTTTTTAAGCCTTACTTGGTTTAATTATATATAATATCGTATAAAGTGATTGATAATGTCGTTTAAATATTCTGATATGGTCTTCTAATATACATTGTCGTTTAACTCTGTTTGTCACTGTGTGGAAGAATATGACTGTCGCACTCACACTGCTGACGGGTTATACGCTGCTGAAGGGAAGGAGATGGTCGCTGATGATGTGATGGACGCTTCATTGTCATGTCAAAAGTCGTGACGAAAAGAGCCGTATCCTTCTGAGCCGTTTCCGATCATCGGCCAGCTTGCATGTTTATGTCAAGCGAGACGGCCTTTTCGTGACACGATTATGCTTCTATGATGTCGGGATGTTGTCGTGACTGCGTAAAGTTCAAATTATCGTCCTCCGATAATCATGAATGGCCAGCTTCGCTATCGTCGTCACAGACGATGATAAGACAAGAATACGAGGCGTTATTCTTACGTGTCCAGTGCGATAAGGACGCATGGACATAGAGTAAGTTCTTTAATTATGTCGATTAATATCACATTTTGGTGTTAAATCGGTATTCTAATCTCGACTTGCAGTATCTCGACAGTGGAGTCTATTCGACCTTCGTGGCCGATATGGAGTTAAGCGAGTCGTGACTGACTGAAAGTACCCAGCTCGTCTTGTGACAGCCGAAAACCCCAGCGCGAAAACAAAGGAAGCGTCGATTCGCCTGACTACGTCATCGCGGTTTATCGGACAATTCTTGTGGGTGAGAGATTACTGACTACCTATGACGAGGCGTTCCTTCGCCAGATTACGGTATGTTACCGCGTACTTAAGGAGGGAGGCGTGGCGTCACGTGCCAGAAGGGTGCTCGCGGCGGGTTAAATTACATTTTGAATAACATGTCTTGTATCGTCATCTGTCGATTTTGTTTTCAAATGTAAATCTGGACAAATTCGATTCATTGTTTTTAGGTATTCGAGAACGTGACTTAGTATATCTTAATGTAAATTTTGTTTGTTTTGAATTGTAAAAGCGGGTTAAATTCCATTCGGTTTTATTTCGATTGTTTAATTTACGTTGTAATTGTATGCATTCACTTTCGTTGTTTAAATATAGTATATATCGTTTAAACATCGAGTTTAAATATTTCAAATTACGAGTGTACCCGGGTTTTAAAATATGAGTTGTATGCATGGGGTTAGAAACTTGAGACCCCATCGCTCACGTATCTCAGTAACACCAATTCCCAAAGAAGTCGAGCAGTGAACATTAGCACTCTTCCCTCCCGTTGAATACTGTAATACCACAAAAACTCTCCATCAATATATCGGGTCGAAAACCAGAATCGTCTGCAAAGCCAAATGAAATGAAGAACAAAACGAAGACGACGAAGAAGAAGTAGAAGATGTAAAGAACAAGCGGCGAGTCGGAAAAGGCGACCATGCTGCAGTTGTACGTAGAGGTTAGACTAGGCGTGATGTGATTGAGTGATTTTTCCCTCCATCCGAAGAGCGAAATATATGTCATTGTCGCTGAGGAAGACATATTGTCATCGTTCGAGATGAAAGTTCTCAACTCAACATGAGTCTGCATGTAAACGCGTCGAGCTTTTTATGTTTAAGCAGTCATGTATAGTGTTTAAAATAACGGTTAACTTTGTTTAACTAAAAAGTCATGTCGTATAGAAATAATATGTTATTGTTTAAATTAGATACTTTTATCGTGACGTCAGCGTTGCTAGATGGGTACCTCTCGGGTCATCTGTTTAAACATATTTACGTATTTTCTTAAACACCGTTGTGCGTTGTTTAAGAGTAACTTGAGTATTGTTTAACTTTTCTATTGTTTCTGATGACGTTTTTGTTTCCCACTTGTTTTTACTAGGGTCTCGTTTAAATTTCGGAAGTTCACGGTCGAAATACTGATTGTTTCGTTTTATTTATAAAAGATTTACAACATTTACAAAGATTCTACGACATTTTACAACATTTCTGACGTCCTGCTCGGACTGGACACTCACGACTCGACCCTCAGTTACACTGAGCAAATTAATACAGCCATTCGAATGCTTCATGATGGGTTTGCATAACAAAGCGCCAACTCGAACTTCAAAAGCGTACTAACATTAAAAAGGTTAAACAACACACATTCGTGAAAAGCGACTATTAATCGATGTGTCGTGGTAGGACTTAAGCGGCGATCGATGAGTTAAACACGAGGCATTAACGGTTGATGCTGACAGTCATTTCTAGCGATTAACGAGAAAGTCTCAGTGGTAAAATGTCGACCAGCTACACGATGTTTCCAGATCTCCCTCCTCAGAGATCCTCAAAGTCACGCAATGCGCTGAAAACTTTCTTTTCTTACCCAAGTCAGAAATGCTCTCTTAATTGCTTTCCCAGGTCGTCGACTGGAGAATCCTCTGCGTTCGAGGCGATTGAGGATTTGACAAGCTGTGAAAAAGATAGTTTAACAGTTCGGGTGATTACTGCTAGTGATTTCAAGATAAGAAGAAGGCTCACGAAACATCCTTTGCAGTATAGAGTGGTTTAGTCCATGGGAAGAGGAGGAAGAGGAGGGAGGAGAGAGGATGATGAGGAACTGACGAGGAGTGGTTGTCCATGGGAGGGTTCCTCGCAGTTGTTTAGTGTACGAGTCCACAGCGGTGACTCTTGCGACATCCAGAAAAAGTTAAAGCGTACGAGTGGCCGAGCATTGGTAATGAGAGCGAGCGGTGTTCGAGTAGCTGATTCTGGTAGCATGAGATTAGTCCGTCATTAATTCTACGCAGCGGATACCACCACCCACGTGCCGACGATGCCAACAATTCGGGGATCAAGCGAAAAGATCACCGCGTTTTCACGCAGAGACTTTTGAGAATTCTACGTTTATGAATAGTTGCTCATGTAAAGATAATGTTAAGCGGAGATGGGGAAGTATTAAGCGGATGATGACAATTATTAAACATATGTAAAAATAGTTAAGCGGATAATAGCAAATAGTTAAACATTATTTAAAATACTCTGAATAGATAACCGTAAGCAGGGAAAGAACTTTTCTATGAGAATGAACTCAAATAAGTAATTCATTATTTCTTCTAAATGACGTATCTGACTTACCATAAGCGAAGGCGCAATGGCGCATGCTACGCCTCGTGATAAAATCGACTGCTGCTCGTTTGAAGAGATGAAGTGCGCCAGCGATCAGATGGAAATCAATTTCTGCGTTCAGAAAGCGGTTATATATTTGGGGTATGATAATGGGGAGAACAACGAGATGTAATCGCAGCTCCTTGGCAGTTTATAGTCGATAAATGACCGTGAGGTTGAGCATGTGATTTGGCGCTTTCCTTTCGCGTTTATGGTAAAATGGGATTTGTGACATGTGGCATTGAAGTGAGCGGTGAAAGTAAAGGAAGTTAAACAGCGGAGGGACATCAGTGCTGTGTAAAATAGGAGGGTTTTGGGAAGTTTTGAAAATTACGATGGGTGAGCGATGAATTTTCCCAAATAATTATAATTT
>NW_024088480.1:0-5316 GCF_009730915.1 Dioscorea cayenensis subsp. rotundata
AAATTTGGACTAGGGATTTTCTCTTATTTTTTTGTGAATCGTTAGGGTAAAATGGTCGATTTTGCGTTAATAGATTTTTCTTGGATTGCCGAGTTGATTGTGTGCGAAAAATTGCACGTCATAAATAGGGAGCGAGTCGGTCATTTTGGATTTTGTTTAGATTCTTGTGTTAGAGGGCGATAGGTAATTTAGAAAAGAATAAAAACGTTATGTGACCCATTCACGTGGTTAAACTAGCTATTCTGTAGTTTTTGCGACTAACACTATTGATTACATAGACGACTGTAGCACTCGATCTTATGTGACGCGATCTTGTTGAAAGTGTCTTGTAGCAACCCGACAACTTTATGCGACCGAGAATTAATATCGAAATTCTTCTCTTCCTTCTTCTTTCCTTCTCCTTCTTTGCTTCTCCATGCCTGGGCCGAACCCTTAAAAATCCCTAACTATTTCCGACGACCAATTCAGTGAACCAACACCAAAAATTTACTCCCCACATCCTCTTGAGTAAGGTAAGAGCCTTTTATCCGAGTTTTTTAGTATGTATTTCTTCAGTATTTTCATTGTATTCATTATTTATAAAACCTAGACCAAAACCCTAGATTTTTTTCATGATTTGTGGAAGTTTTTGGGCTTAAAATGAAAACCCTTGATGTTGTCAATTGTTATTCATGAGAATTGTGTCAAAAATTTCATCGTTTGATGTTGTAAAATGAGAGAAAACCATTTGTAAGGTTCGGGTTTCTATGTAGCATTCCCGATATTCTTGTAGCATCGGAAAACTTTTGGCCTTTTATTGTATTTCTTTGATCCAAATTGAAGCTTTTCCATTCATTGAACTTATTGGAACTAGGTTTACTTCATTACGAGGTCGTTTGGGTCCAAAAATGACAATGTTTTTGCCCTAAAACCCTAAGGTTTACGTATTAGACATGTATAAATGCATTTGCATGCATTTTTCTTTTAGCGATCATTCTTGTGTTCATTAGTATTTGGATTCCCAGCTTGTATCTAGGTGGCGAAGCATCCTCCAAGGGAAGGAAACCGCTGATCGGTGTCTGGCGTCTCCAGCGAGGCAACATGTTACGTGAGTGGGTTATGTTGAGTGCACAATTCTAATTGAGTGTCGAAAATATTTTTATTTGTTTTTTTCGAAATGATTTCCATGGCTTTATCATGTTTTCAAATCACTGGCTATAGGAGAAAAAGAAAGTGTAGATGACTACTAGAGACTATGGTTTATTTAAAATGACTTGTGGTTTACTCTACGAAAAAAATCATGAGAAAGCTTGTTAATGTTGTACTTGCGTTAGTTGAGATTGAACTTGAGGATATACATGCTTGGTGGATGAATGGAAATTGCTGATTATTACAACAAGTTCATGGAGCTTATGGGTTATAAGTAAAATTGATTATGTATGTTCAATGGATGATTTAATCTCCCTAATGATGCATAATTTCGAAGTTTTTGAGGCATGATGTGATAAACATGGTACATGGAACCCGATGAAGTCTTGAATGCTAAGGTATATGACTACACTAGTATATTGGAATTGGAATAACTTGTGGAACCTTATATATGATTTTTGGCTAGTCGATTGAGATTTATGCTAATATATTCTTTTGTAATATCGAGAACCATGGGTGACATAATTACACTTATGTAGTAGGATTCTCACAAATTGATGAGGGTTTGTTCTTGTGAGCATAGTGTAGGGTGCTTAATTGTAGTTTGATCATATCGGGATATACATATGTATATATATATATATATATATATATCGGGTGGATGCCAATGATTATGATTATTATTCTAAATGGAATTTATTTAGAAGGTTGATGATGAATAGCTTGAGCTATATATGTGACAAGTGTTGAATTGCAAAAGACTGAATATTCACGTGAATTTTTTTAATAATAGTTTGATTTAATACATCCTTAGAGGAGATAGTCAACTTGTGAGTATTTTGACAATGAAATTATTATAGATGAAGTAAATATTAATGTTGAGGTAGTGGCACTATGATAAGGATCTAAGACATTGTTGAGTATAAGAGAGGCTCGAATAGTAAAGGCTTGTGAAAGTAAATACCTAATGATGTGTAAAGTAGGATTTAATCAATGTATATTGGTAGGTGTAAATATATGTGATGAGATGAACATATTTTCATGACTTGTAAAAGTATTTAGAGGTTGTGATAGACTAGACCTTGGGGATTAATCTTGTATTTGGAGGAAAACTTAGTGAGTGAAGAAGAAAGCTAGAATGATCCTAAGTAACTTGAGGGTTTAACTAGAACAAAAAGCTATGCTTGTTTTGATGCCTTTTATTGTATTTCAAAACTTAATGTTTCTTTTTCTACTTTATTGGCATCAACTTTTTAGAAATGGTTTGTAAAACCTTTCACTTGTATAAGCATGCTTTTTGATATTTATGGTTATGAAAACAAAAAGGGTTTTTATTTACGAATGGCATGTTCTTCTAGATTGTGGATATTATAATGCGTTTAATATTGATTTGGTTTTTATTGTCTAAAGCAATGCTTGAGCTTCGCATATTATTGTGTTATTCTTGGCATTTGGATGAAATGTTTTTTTGAATGTATTAGCACATCGGGATTGGAATACTTTTTGAAAGTTTACATGCATTACTATGCTTTGGCTTTGGATTTGTGGAAATAATGTTTATTCCCGATATGTGAATGCTTGTCACGAATAAGGACCTTGTGACATGAGTGATTCAGATTGTATTATTGCTACGACTATATGTTGGTTTTGGATGGTGACGGGCTAGGGCAGGCCCGACTATCGCGATGAGTGGGTCCCAGCGGGCCGACCTTTAGAGGTGGCGTTGTGGACCCGGGTGTTGATTTGTCCAGGATCGGTGGGAGCGTAGAGCCACGATTGGATGATACATCGGGATCCGGGGTCACCACACGGGACCCGGTGGAGCCCAACGTCAAGGGTGCGAAGACCTTGACGGCTCTCAACTTAGTCGTGACGGCGGCTAAAGTTAGAGAGAGTGTTTTTAGGCCATTGTTTATTTGATCGAGATGAAATTTCAATATTTGAGGAAAATTCTACTTTTTTGCAATTGGTATATTCGAAGTGTGATCTTTCACATAACATGTTTGATATCTTAATGCTTTTCGAACATGTATCATGCAGAATTGAGGATTTGTGATTATCGAGGATTTTATTTATTTAGGTTGGTTCTTCTACTTATTTTGGGAAATTATATCCAAGCATTTGTTTTATACATGTTGATGTTTTGTCTATACTCGTGAGAATTTATGTTTTGGTTTCTAAATACCAAGGTTTCATATCCTGTATTTTCATTATGTTGCAAATGTGAACGTTCCAGTTCATTTATGTTATTGTAGAATGTGTTTATTGGAATTTCCTCGATTTGTTTTTGATATTACGTTAGATTTGTGCTAACCCATTCATCGAGTGACTATGGTTACTCACCCCTCCTCTCTTCCGGGTTTTAGTGGTTTTTGGTCAGTCATAGCAGGTGAAGTGCTTGGCAATTTGTATCCCGAGTCGGGTTGTTTGTTTACTCTTAATCGAGGTTGCATTGTATGAGTGCAGGGTGGATCCACTAGTGTTATTAACTTCTGTAAATGTGATTTGTATATCTTTCACTTTACTATTGATTTTTAAAGTGAAAGTTTTGTTTTTGGTACCTTTTATTATTGCGGTGTTGTTTAGCAGGAGTTTGTGAGCCTATGCGATGACTCGAGGTTGAGTGGTGTGTGTCCCTCCTCGGGATCGTCGCGGCGGTTGTCACGTGGCGGGCCCGCGGGTCGGGACGTGACAAGAACAAATTAAAATATTTTTATTTACAATATTTAAAAAAATTTTATTTGTGTATATAATTTAAAAATTTTAAAAAGTTTGTATATATCCATGTCTGAATACAAACTTTTTCACAAATCTCAAACTATATTAAAACATTTTTTTTTGGTACATATTATATACATAAAAAATCATATGGTAAAAATAACAATATATATATATTTAACAGAATAGCATTGAAAGAAGTTAACAAAGGTGAAGGAAGTCTAAAATATTCTAAGGCATTTGCATGAATATAGCTAAAAAAAATTAAAAATTCATTTATATCTTTTTCCTACAAATAAAACGATTCAGATATGACTGAAAATAAACTTAAAAGAGAAAAAGAATGAAAAAAAACGCACTAAACTTAATAAAGTACATAGGAAAGAATGAGAAAAAAAATAAATATTTTAGGTAAGTCAGTTTTGAATGCAACAAAGATAATTTTTTTTTTTTTTTGAATAATAGACAACAAGCACCTTTTTTTATTGAATAAAAGCAGATCTAAACAGATGCTGGAGCCGGATATATAGTATATGTACAGTATGAGAATAATATAGAGATCTCGGATAAAGCGAGTGTATGAGCAGATCGACGAAAGCGATTGTAGGAGACGATCAGAGAACAAAGATAATATCACTTATGTTTGTATACGAGAAAATTGAATTTTATAAATATATGTAGATATAATTTTTTTTTTATAGAATATATATATATATATATATATCTAATTTTCACAAATATATATTATGTTCATTAAAAAATCACACCTCGCTACACTTGTGTAGTGGTGTCAAACATCTTTGTCTTGGCCAAAGCCCTGGCTAGAGTTGGGCCGTGCTCGGACCCAGGCAGCGGCCCAAACCCTCAGGTTATCTTGAGCTGAGGGTTTACAGCCCGTGGGACGGCATGGCTCATGTCAGCCCAGCCCAATACATGCCCGACACATCAAATACAAGTTTTTTCTTTCTATTTTTATTTTTATATATATATATATTTTTTTGTTTTTTGAGTCAATAAGACTTTTAGTTGTATGTTTTTTAATTTTAAGATATTTTTTATATTTTTTAGCAATTTTAGAGTATTTTTTTTATATTTTTGGGGTTTAAAATAAAAATAAAAATATAATATAACCGGACCGGGCCACGTACTGGGCCGATCTTGAAAGTTGGCAGGCCGTGCCAGCCCGGCACGATTTCTAGGCGGACCGTGCCAGCCCGAGCACACATAGTGCATGAGCCATAGTGGGCTCAGGCCGTGCCGGCCCGTTTGACACCAAGACACTTGTGTCAACCAAACACTTCAAAATTAGAAACCACCGTCCGCCGAGTTCCCTAGTTGCGAGCATTTCAAGATAGTTTGTTGTAAAGCGCTTGTCATTCAACCCGATTCTTAAATTATGTGAGAAGTTAGATTTTGCCAAAGAAGTGCATTAATGGTGGCCAAGCATGGCATTGTGGTCAATTGACGAAG
>NW_024088481.1:0-43495 GCF_009730915.1 Dioscorea cayenensis subsp. rotundata
TTTAAAAATATTATTCTCAAGTAATCACATCACTCATAATTATTTATACAAGACAATCACCCTCTAAATATTAGTGTCCAAAACTACATGTAGTTCAAAGTTCATAATAGTGTAAACATTGTCCATATACTTTAATAGAGAAGAAATGATATTTTCACACTATATAGTTATCATCACTTAAATAGAGAGCTATCAATCATCATATGAAAACCTTGGAACTAAAAATATTACAAATAAAATAATCATGCTTACGAAATAAAAATAGAGTTGAGTAAAGGTATAAATATCAAAATGGACTCTCTATTTTGCGTTTTTGCCATTTTAGTCCCTCTAATATAAAATCCGCCCTTTCGGTCCTAATATTTACACATTTTTGTTCTTTAGCTGTAAAATCCACCGTTTTGGTCCCCGTATTTACACATTTTCATTCTTTTTGGTCTCTTTAGTTTATCAACTGGAAGGACCAAAAGAGCAGATCCATCAATTGGAGAGACCAAAAGGATATAAATGTGCAAATACGAGGACTAAAAAGGCAGGTGTTATATTAGAGGGATTAAAAGGGTGGAAAACACAAAATAGAGGCACCATTGTGATATTTTGACCTTAAGTAAACAAATCAGTATGCTTACCAATGCAAGGCATACCTAAAACATAATGGAAAATCAAATTTTTTAATACTTGTGTGCATCTTAAGAAAAAAATATCCATTATTTTTTCTTGATTAATTGTGAAAATATAATAAAATCCTTATGAGCCAATATTATTATATCAATCATAATTGATCACAACTTGCCACTTGATTTACTGATGAATAGTTAAATTTCTTAATAATTGTGTGCAACTTAAAATATAATATTATCCACTATTTTATCCCAATTAATTATAAAAAATATAACAAAATCACTGTGGGCAAAATTATTATACTAATCATAATTAATTACAATTCATGTCATTCAAGCTAAATGTGATCAATCCTACCCTCAATATGTGATTTAAAAATAAAATAAAATAAAATAAAATAATGGATTTTGTGGTCACTCCATAATTAACTAAAATTCATTCAATTACATGACATACGAGCCATATACATCAACAAATACAATGTAAATAATTAATTATATAAATTATAATTAATTCACTTAATATAAAAATAATTCATATAAGCAAACCCTCAATAAATAAATAAATAAATAAATAAATAAATAAATATTTAGTGTTCAACATGCAAAAGCACACTTAATTTGTTTAAAGCAAAACAATTTTGCAAAAACATCCTTTAATTTTTTTTATTCAAACATCATTTAAAATAATAATTTATGTAGGATAGAATAAAATAAAATAAATTAATAAACTCAATATTAGGGTTTTACCCTAACTGCTTATATGGTCAATCATAGCAGTGCCACATTGGCCACTATCTTCACTCGACCTAGAGTTTGGAGCCTCCATTACATGCAACTCCATTATGCAAAGTTATTTGCAAAATTAAAATAATCGCATATTTATATCCAATATATAAACTAAAAATAAATACCCAAATATGATCATAAAGAAGAAAATATCATGCATGTATAAATAAAGATATAGATGCCCAAATATGATTACAACTAATAATCATGGTAATAAAATATCTATTAATTAAAATAGATTGTCAAATATAATCATAAAAAAATAATAATCAATGCTAGGCAGAGGTTAAATATTGCTATGGTACCAGCTGTTAGAAATTTAATTAGAATACGGCATAATAAAACTAGAGTACGACATCTAATATGTTACATTAATTAATTAAATTAGAATACCCAATTTAGTCCTTGTATTATATCCAAAGTGCCCTTTTAGTCACTCTAATATTTTTGTCCATGTAGGATCCTTGTATTTTTCATTTCGTGTCAAATGAGTCCCTTCCCCTAACGCCCATCTGATTTTCCATCTGTGAGGATGATGTGGCAATTTTTATGAGTAAAAAATTGTTATAATACCCAGTTTAGTTCCTCTATTAGTGCAAACTGACCCTTTAGTCCCCCTTTATTATTTTTCACCAGTAGGAAGCCCCTCTAATTGGGGACTAAAGGGTCATTTTGAAATAATAGAGTGACTAAACTGGGTATTATACCTAAAAAATTAATAAAAAAAGGGATTTCCTAAGGGAAAAAATAATAAGAGGATTAAAGGGTCATTTCAAAATAATAGAGGGACTAAACTGGGTATTATACCTTAGATTTTTCCTCATGAAAAATGCCACATCAGACTCGTAGTTGGAAAATTAGACGGGCGTTAGGGGGAGGGACTCGTTTGACACGAAATGAAAAATACAGGGATTCTACAGGGACTAAAAAGGCTCTTTGGATATATACAGGGATTAAATTGGGTATTATACCATTAATTAATTAACATGTAGTGGAAGCAAGATCACTTACTTCCAACAATAGCAAATTAGACAGGATAAACAAAGGGAGTAAGATATACACTTGAAGAAACCAAAGGCTCTTCTAATCTATCTCGTTATCTCCTGTCGATGGGTTGGGTAATCTTAAGAATGTTAAATTGGGGACCCTTGGTGCTGTACTATATATAATCCTTACCATCAAAGAATTAACTCAACTTAAAATTTAAGTAAATCATTATTCAAAGTGGCAATTAAAGTTAACTTAGAATTCCATCAGATAAAGTCATTAATCACTTTATTCAGTTTGAATCCATATTGGATTAATATCATCACGAAATTAATTTAAAATAGAACTCAAACTGTTTGTTCGGCCGGTGTGGTTTGTGGGTCTAGAGAACACTCAAACGCTCATAGAAAATTCACACAAACCAAATAAAAAGGAGACACACAAGAATGGTAAACTTGTTCAGCGTCAACTCGCTTACATCTGGGGTACCAAGCCAGGAGATAAACAATCCACTAAAAGAGGTGAAATACATGAGTACAAACACTTTGTTACTCACATTCACATACAAAGACCACTACCCTCTCTAGATTTTTTAGTGCACACACTATCTCTTGCTCAAGTGCCACACCCAATATCAGAGCAAGGTGGCTTATATAGATGACTCAATGTCCCAAATATAGCCCATACCTCTTTTAGAATCTCCGTAACTACTAACTTTAGAACCTTCCAAAATTAGCTGTTGCAACTCCTGTTGTAACACAACTTACAACATGGCCCTGACTGCTGACTTGACTGAGTTCTAGTTCTATTGCGAAGCGACCTTAAGACACATCAACCTCCTAGTCATACTTAGTCCGAGTCGATGTAGTCAGATCTCCTGATCCTAACTACCGGCAACTAGCCTACCTCCTCAGTTCCTCACCACGCACTCCCATTGCAAAGGGAGCGTGACTTTGTTTTTCATGAAACTATCCAAACTTGATCTTCAAATTCACCCAAATTTGGCCTTCAAATCTTCCCAAGAATAGATCTTCAATCAATCATACCAATCATACCAACAATAGGCATGTCTTTAATCATATCCTTAATAGTCTTCAATCATGCTTATTAATGTTTTTCAAATCATACCTTTAATAGCCTTCAATCATACCATTGATAGGTATTTCTTCATTTAAGCTCCATCCATATTTAGTTTTTAATCAAATCTCCTAAAATATGGTCTTCATAAGATCTTGTCCTCAAGTTGTAACACATATCAAAAATAGCTCCATCAAGATTTTCCAAGATATTTGCCTCCAATCCAAGTCTTTTTGCCACATCATTATACTTCCCATGTTATCATCTATGTCATGTCACAATGGTTGCTATGTCATCTTGACTTGATGTTAAATCATGCCAATTAATGTGCTTTTGCACTAACCGCAAACTAACATTGAATTGTTTTATTATATGTTTAGTTGAATGCAGGAATCACTGTACATATACTTTTAGACTTGTCTGATGTTTGTGCCATTGTTCACTATGGAATAGCAGGGTGTGCTAATGATTCATTATCTTTTGGTGATGTTATTGTGCCGAAGTTTACATTAAGTTGTTTTTTTTTATTATTTCTTGCATAGATTTAGTTTTAGGTGTAAGTTTGGCATTGGTAATTGTTGAACAAAATATCTTTAGTTAATTTGGTTCATGAAATAATAAAGTTGGGAAAGAAGGATGAACAACACTTCTCTTTTTGTTTAGGAGGGATGCTAACTTACATGTTAGTTATACAATGATTAGCAATAGATAGTCTTTGTCTTGGTTTTAAGAATCTATTATTGATTATCGAGGATTTAGTTTTACAATAAATGATGCTTAAGTGATTTTTGGAGCAATGTATTAGTCATGTTAGATGCAAACCAAACATGTTATTTGAGCCTAATTCAAACCACAATCTTAAACTGATAGGATGGATTAAATTAACTGACGTGGGACTGCTAGTTACTCTAAAATGCATCATTAACATATCCTAATTATTTTAACTACTCACATTATATTCAAACTAAATGAACTAAGCTCTAGTACCATGTTATGTGATACCCCAGCTACAATTTTAATTGTTTTTAGTGTATAAGGAATGAACTAAATACTCACATACTGAAAAGAAAAGAAAGATTCCATGCATATATATATATATATATATATATATATATAACTTGGACCTAAACATGCGCGGCATCTTTTACAAGATAAAACCATGAAGCATGGTATGGGATAGTCCAAAAAGGGTAATTTCTCACATATCACAAGTGTTGAGATGATTAATTACAATACATTCTATTAATTCAAGAACAATGCTACAATGCCTAGGAATGAATAGCCTTTGGAACCAGTTTGATTTTACTTAGATCTATGGTCTTTGTTTTGTTTGAGAATGTAATTGTTGATGATCTTGTGAGTGCTTTTTTGGAGCAATTGGTAGTTTTTAGAATCAATTTATTTGCATCTTAATTAATAGAGTAAGTTGATTTTGTTCTATCATTTCTTCGTGATACTAAAGAACTTGGCCTCAATGCCCAAATTATATGGTCATATTTGACTGTTGAACTTGATTTTTTTTTTCTTGTTGAAATTAGAAGTATGGATCATTAGAGGGGATTACTCGAGAATTGAGCTTCGGCTTATATAGCATTCAAAAGAAGAATGAAAACTTGCTGTCAAAAGTGAAGTTCAAAATTGAGTAGTTTTACTTAGTCGGTAAGTTTAGGGAGGAAGTGTTTTGGATACAAGTGGACCCAAAATGGTTCAAACTCGCACAACAGCTTGAGGGTCGATATTGAATACAATTTCAGTCAAATATACTCTTCAATCATAATTCATTTTTCATGATACACATTAATGTCAATATCAATGGTTGGAACTGCAACAATATATATATGAAACAAACTACCTGCTCGAGGCCCTTAAAATAGTGTTTGGACTCAAAGCATCAACAGGTGATGTGTTCATAGACAATGCTGTTTTGATGGTCCGTTAAAAACAAATATCTTTATGTACATTCATAAACTTCATTTCTACATGTTTGTAAACCTTTGTTGATGATTTTATAGACAACAATGTTGCCAGGGATTCCAGCGATGGTGTTCAGAGGAGTATCAGATTTGGCAGGAGGTGAAGAAGCGAAGTGGTCATCGACAAGCCTGAACACTTTGGCATGTGAAAATGCTCTCAAAGTAACAGTGGAGTTTATTGTAGCAATTGGCAGGCAAAGTCAAATTATTTATCTGTAGATAAACTAATATTTTCTGCATGAATTTGTTTGTATTATGTCAAATTTTCTCATCTTATTATGGACATTGTATTTGGAAATATTGATTTTTTGTCGGATAATGTGTGCAATCACATTTGTGTAATTATAGATTGTTAAAGAAATTTGCATGTACTGTAATAGAAATCGTGTTTATTTTTATTCTTATAAAACACCAATATAACTATTGTTTCTCTATGTTTTTGAATTACTATATATGTGAATATAATTTTTTTGGGTAATGAAGTTATGAACTTTGAGAAAGGTAAATATTCAAAATTTCCTAAAATTTTATTTTTTTTAATATAACAAAAGGATTATGTAAAGAAAATGTAAAATTAAACTATTTAAATTAAATAGTTATAAATTTATTTTTTTGAAAAAAAGTTACAAAACCTTGAGAACTCGGGTTTACTGGGGATTGAAAGATCATTCTCAGACATTCCAACAGTTGATATTCTCAAAACCTATTAAATTTCTCTTATATAAATCAATTAAAGCTAAATAATGTCATAGTTCACGGGAGCAGAAAGAACGAAACCCCCAAAAGCCAAAAGGTACTCTTTTTCAACTAAATTTTCTTCTTGAATTCATTCCTAATTTTGATCCGGTGGACTTGGTTCCGTGGAACCAAGACTTGGCTCATTCTTAGCCATAGGTTTATAAATTTTATTGTTTTGATTATATAATTTAGGGCTAAATTGTTAATTATCTTAAAAGATCCATGCCTTTTACTTTAGAAGTTATTAAATCGAGGCAATCCAACGGATAAGTTGGAACCACATCTCGGTTCTATAGTAAGTTTCAAGAAACTAGTTCCATGGAATCATCTCTCATTGAATTACCATTTTTCTATCATCCTAGTAATCTGATTTACTATTTATTAGTATTTTATTGTTGAAATTTGGGATTTTGGTGATGAATTTTTGTTAATTTCTTTGTTTCATTGTAAAAATGTGTGAATTTTTTCAATAATTTGCACATCGTGTGATGTGCTCTGGTCCATATCGTTTTTGTTGATTTCTTTGATTAAATTTGTTATAATTTTGAAAAGGACTGAGAAATTGATTAGATTTTAAGTTGCAATGATGAAACCCTAGAAGTCTCTGTCCTAGTGTACACTTTGTGGATTTTTCATTTTTTTCAATAGATCTCATTAGATTTTGATTGTTTTATTAATGTGTTTCTCTCTCGCTAACAATTAATCAACAATTTCTCATGATTTACCCATTTCTTCACCATGCTTTAAGGTTTATATTTCTGATTTATTGGCCCTTAAGAAGTTTTTAATATGAAGTTTTTGTCATTGATTTTTGTATTTATTCTTGTTTTATGCTTGGAAATGGAAGCTTTTGTTAATTTTGATTGTATTTATTTATCTCATGTTAGGTTGGATGATTCTAAAACCTTGGATTTTGTTGACTACATTAGGCATATGCTTCTTTTCTTGTGACTAATCAAACATCAATCTTCAATGTTCTCATTAGTTCTTTTATCATGGTTTTAAGTTTATATTTGGTATTTCTTGTCCTCTCTAGAGTTCTCTGTACTTATGCTCGTTTTTTGGCTTTGTAAAGTTGTTTTGATCAACTTAGTCAAGGATAAATGGAAGTATGTGTTATTGGTTTCATATGTTGATTTTGCTTGAATTTATTATTCTCATATTAAGAATTTTTCATATTTCCTTAGAGAAAGCTATTTTTCAGCTTTGATTATGGGGGACAATCTGACTGACAAAGTTAGTGCCTTTGGTGCGGGGTTGAGGTGGGTCGGAAGATGTTGAGTGGAATGAGCTCAATGAGCTGCAAGATAAAGGAATTCTTCCAAGGCCAAATCCAAGATGAGAAACTTGTTGGGGAGACCACTATGGAGACTTTAGTTTAGCTTACTTGGAGCGCTGCTGGACCCCTCTCGGATTTGTTGTGACTGACTTGGGATTATCAATCTGGTTGAGAATCATCATCCTTGCATTGCTCGGAAATTCAACACTGAAGCTCAGAAGCTCAAGAATCTCCTTAAGTCCTTCCCCCATATCGTCCTTCTCTCCATTCCTCGGGAAGATAACAACATTGTTGATGAGCTTGCTTTTTTTGGCAAACTGAATCCTCAACGCTCCCTCTTCTCCAGGGATTTGAACTGTCCAAGATGTCTTCTCGAGCTCTGCCTTGCTAGAAACCTCTTCTTCTAATTCGTTTTTTGGTTTCTTTCTTTTTATTTCCTTAGCTTCTAGCTCTTTCTCTAAAAAAAAAAAACCATGAGATTTGTGGCCTACTTATTTGGAAAAGATAAACAATGTTGAACTGATCTAGGCAATTAAGAACCAAATTATGTTGAAGGACTCTCAGGTCTAGTATCTTGCTCTGGTCCTTCTTGAGTCTTGTGTGAAGAATTGTGAGAAGGCCTTTGCAGAGATTGCTTCCTGAGAAGGTCCTTGATGAGATGATTAAACTGATCAATGATCCTCTGACTATAATGAATAATCAGAATAAGGCTTTTGCTCTTATTGAAGCATGGGGAGAGTTTGGATTAGAGCCTGCATTGCTGTTGAGCCTAAGGACTGTCCAAGGGTCAGTAGAGAAGAAGTCCTTGTTAGAAAACTGGCAGGATCTCACTCCAAGTCTAGGGAAGAAGATGACATGATGAATGATCTTGATGAAATGATATTCAGTAATAAGCAAGGAAATATATCAGATGGTTGACAACAAAATAAGCAAAATGAGAAAAATGATGTGCTCACATTTTAATGGTGTAATCAATCATACAACAATCATATGGAACCAGATACAACATGAAGATAGATTACATCTTTTTTCTCATTCTTTGTTATGTGTTCTTGACACTTGAAGATATAACCTGGTCAAGAGTTTCTAGTGTTTCTGCATGTTTAATATAAAGCCACCTGGTTTTTTAGTATGTTGTGGATTGTGTTTCTTATTTCGAATGAATCAACATCTATTGCTAGCAATAATCTCCTCATGAACATACGATGTCCTTAAAATGATGGAATCACTGCATATCAATAACAATGATCTCCCACCCTGTTAACCAAGAAATGAACTTGGTTGCATTATGGCAATCAGTACAAACAAGAAGATTTTTCTTGATTTTTATTGTGGTACTAGCTTTCGTGTTTATCAGACTAAATGCAATGGCTAGTTTAGTATCTAATGTTGCCACACAAGCACTCAAAGCAGCTACACCTTTAAACGATTCTTGCCTGAGCTCTCTGCGAATTTCGTCTTCCCCTTGCCATGGTAAGCGGGGGTCAACCTCCCCCTTCCCCATAAAAATCTTGGTCACAAATCGCTTCTTCTTTGAATCAATCCCTGGATAACTCCCCTCTTCATAATGAGCAACTCCTCAGCAAACTCAAAGCCACCACATCCAGCTTCGTCCGGATGGATAAGGATGCCATCAATCGAGGCCGTATGAAATTCCAATACGCTTTGTATGGTAAGTTGTTTGGTAAATCTCCTCCTTTTGAGCAGGTCAAGACGTCGCTTCTAGCCAAGTGGAACAGTATTGGAGAGATCTAAACCTCTCTGTCAAGGTTTTTGGATTAGGGATGATTTTCAGAAGGTGTTCATCGTGTGATGTATGAGAGATTATCGACATTCTGTTACAATTGTGGGCTTATCGGTCACGGTAGCAAGTCGTGCACTAGGTTTGCGTCGTCTGGTGCCGGTGGGTTCTCTTTGTCCTCTCGTGAAGAACGATTGCCGGCAGAAAGAACCTCCCAGTTCTCGCATGACACCGATCAACGCATGGACAATTCGGATCCTATTTTCGTCCCTAGCCCTGAGGATAATCAAGAAACCGATTTTGGACCGTGGCTTCTGGTATCTCACCGGCATGGCTGTGCTCAGGGTTGTTGCGGTGGTGCTGTACGTGCCTCTCATGTGACTCCGCAAACAGCAGCCGGTGCGGAAGTCGAAATCACTGAGTCCCGAGGCACTGTCTCCCATAGTTTACGTGGCGGAACCCGATTCGCTGGTCGTGGGTGGTCATCCACTTTCCATGCCTCACATGATTCCCTAAGATGTGATGCCGTTGAAACTCCAATCGTCCAAACTCCCATTGTAAATCTAGCCGTTAATCAAAACATCGTGATCAACGAAACCAACAGAGATAATCCCTTGAATCCAATTCAATTTCCTTCGCTTAATCCCTAGGCCACTACTCTGACAGACTCTTCAATTCAAAACAGTGCCTTTAACTCTCCTCGAGACCATCCATCGCATAACCCTTCCAATCACATTGTTCCTTTTTATTCTTCTCGAGGAGCCTCTCAGACAACCAACTTATCTAGACCACTCTCTAGACCCACCTCTCCCCCTCCCATCCTGAGAACCTCTGTCCCGACTGTCTCCATCAACACCCCTTCCTCTGGACATCTTCATGATTTTCTTGTTTCCCAAGTCTCTTCTGCCCTTGATTCTAGTGAAATGGAAGAGGGTAGTGGAGAAGATGAGGATTCCACTGATGATGAAGACGATGAGATGCCAGATGAGGAAGACGGCCCTGATGACTCTATGACAATGGTCCAATATCAGGCAGAGGTCAGACGAAAAGCTCTCATCAGGAAAGGGGTTCATGTTAAGGAGGTCTCGCCAAAGAAAGGCAGAATGGAAAACGGGGGTTCCGCGCCTTGAGGCTTTTGTTTCTTCTTTCCCATCCTTCATTCTTAAGGAAGTATCTTTCCATTTTTTTTATTCGTGTTTATTATGAATTTAGCTAAAATTATCTGTTGGAATTGCAGGGGTATCTCTGATCGGGATACTTCTTCTCAGCTTATCAGACTCATCAAAAAGCTTAAACCCATTTTGGTTTGTTTAGTTAAAACCAGTGCCAATTCTGATCGTGTTGATCGCTTCTGTAAAAAAATTCCTAAACACTGGAAGTGGGCCTTTGTTCTCACGGAAGGTTTTTCAGGTGGTATTTTTATCCTTTGGAGCTCGGCCATTGGTCGGGTTACTCCTATTGCTATTTCCCGTCGCACTTTACACATCGTGGTCTCCACTACTTTTTCTAAAAACTTTATTATCTCTGTGGTTTATAATTCTTCTCGTTGTTTTAATCAATGTTTTCTTTGGCACGAACTCTCTAAATTCTCTTATCTTGAGCTTCCCTGGCTCATTCTGGGGGACTTTAACTCCATTCTTTCCAGAACTGAGCATAGGGGAGGCTCTCTCTCTTACTATAGTCACAAATCTCATTTTTTCAATGACTTTATTAATAGCAATAATCTTCTGGATCTTAAATATGTCGGTTCACCCTTTACTTGGTGCAACAACCAACTTGGTTCTGCTCGACTATGGGCCAAGCTTGATCGTTGCCTGGTCAATCTAGAGTGGAATGACGTATTTAAATCCTATACTCTTTCGCATCTTACTCGCTCCTTCTCAGATCATTCCCCACTTTTCCTTACCGTTAACTTAACTGTTGTTCACAAGAAAAAACCTTTCCGGTTTGAAAATTTTTGGGTGGATTATCTGGGGTGCCATACTTGTGTCCGAGAAGCTTGGAATTTTTCTCCTCGTGGTAACCCTATGCATGTGTTTTCTCATTTCCTTTCTCGCACTCATTTTAATCTTAATCGTTGGTGTCGCTCAAGGGTCAATAACTTGGATATTGCTATTTCTAAAACTGAAACTGAAATTGATTCTCTTGAGCTCTCAGATTCTAACTCTAATACACAATTCATTCTCAAGGGCCTTTACGCTAAACTTTCTGCTTTACAACGCCAGAACACTATTAAGTGGGCTCAGCATGCTCGTTTAAATTGGATTTTTGAGGGTGATAAGAATACAAGTTTTTTTCATGCTCTTTATCGTATTCGTTCTCATACCAATTTTATTTCTCAAATTGAGGATACTAATGGTAATTTTTTCAAAGACCCTTCTGGCATTGATCAAGCTTTCATGAACTTTTATCAACATCTTTGGAATGGTTCTTCCAGCAATTCTTCAAACATTCATGATGCTCTTCCCCCTGACCTCCCCAGGATTTCTGACTCTGATAGTGCCTTTCTTATCAGCAATGTTACTATGGAGGAAGTTCATCAAACTATTTTTGACCTTTCTTCAGGTAAGCCCCTGGCCCCGACGGCTTTAATGTGGAATTTTATAAAAATTTTTGGCCTGTTGGTATTCATCTTTTTGAAACCATTCAATATTTCTTTAAAACTTCTTTCATTCCTTCCTTTTAGGGTAAAACCTATGTCGCTCTCATTCTAAAGAAGGATAACCCAAAATTTGTTTCTGATTTTCGCCCGATTTCCTTGTGTAACGTTTGTTTCAAAATTCTCTCAAAACTCCTTGTAAATAGATTAAAAAAGGTTATTCCTAATATTATTGGTCGAGAACAAGTGGGTTTTATGGCTAATCGTAGCTCTTCTGACAATATTATCACTGTGCAAGAGGTTGCTCATTCGATTAAAAACGATACCCATAGCCCCCCAAGGATGATTATCAAACTTGATATTGAAAAAGTTTATGATACCCTTAGTTGGAGTGCAATTCTTACCATTCTTACTAAAATGAATTTTCCACCACTTTGGGTTTCCTGGATTAAATCTTGTCTACATTCTTGCTCCTTCTCTCTCTTAGTTAATGGCAGACCCACCTCTTGGTTTTCCTCTTCTAGAGGAGTTCGTCAGGGACACCTTATCTCCTCTTATCTATTCATTATTGTTCCTCAAACTCTTACTACTATGCTTAATTTTAGTCTCCAGAATAATCTTATCCCTGGTTTTAATAGCAACTTGCACCATAACTTCAATCATTTGATGTATGATGATGACCTGATTTTAATTACACAAGCCTCTCGTAAGGTTGCTAAAAACATTCAGACTTGTTTATCATATTATAATATCATCACTTGTCATCGTCTCAACTATAATAAATCTCAAATTTTTTTCCCTTCTTGGTTGAACAACCATGTTCTTAATAGAATCTGTTATATCCTGAATCTTAAGCAAGCCTTCTTCCCTTTTAAATACTTAGGGGTGTTCATCTCACCTAAAAGAATCACTTCACAAACCTTTCAACCTATGGTAGATAAAGTCAAAAGATTAGTTTCTAAATGGTCTAATTTTCACCTCACTCTTGTTGCCAAAGAGATTCTTATTAACTATGTCCTGTTATCTGTTCCCATCTATACATCAATAGTCTACCCCATTCCTGATTTAATTTTGTCTGAAATTTCCAAAGTTGTGAGAAAATTTTTTTGGAATAGGAATGGTAATGGAAAGGGCATCCACAATGTGAGTTGGAATATTTTAACTGAAGGTAAGTCTGAGGGGGCTTAGGCATCAAAAATCTTGCTCTTGCCAAACATTCTCTCATGTCCAAAAATATATTCAAGTACTTAAACAATCATGATTTTTTTGTGGGTTGAAATTTTGATTAATAAGTATGGGAAAATCAATTTTTGGCATGATCCTGTGCCTGCCAAGTGCTCCTTGTTCTTTAGAGGTTTATGCAAATCTGTTTCTTTTATTAAACATTACTGCAAAATAAATTCTATTAATCCTGTGAACACCTCTCTTCTTTGGGACCCTTGGCTTTTTGATATACCTGTCGCCCTTAAGTCCACTTACCTCAATATGGATGTTGATTTTGATCAGATTTTTCTTTCTGATATTATTATTGATGAACAGTGGAATTTTCAAGGGCTTAATTATATTTTTGGCAATCTTGTTGACAATCTGGACAGGAATTTAATTTCTATTGATCAAAATTCTGATAATCACTGGATTTGGACGCCTAAATCTTCTTGTACCAAACTTGCATCTGCAGTTTATCATACTTTGAACAGGCAATTAGATTCTTCTGATTAATGGGATGGGTGGAATATTGTCTGGAGCATTCCCGTTGCTCCTAGAATTAAAAATTTCATATGGTTATGTATTAGAGGCCACTTCTCCACATCTGCATTTCTTCATAGCATTCACCTTGGCCCTAATAACCCATGTGTTTTATGTGGACTTCACAGTGAGACCATTGATCATTTGTTTTGTCAGTGTGATAGAATCCAAGTGATTTGGGATCAGATTAATACCATGCTGAACATTATAATAATTTTCACTAATGGGTTTTCATCTGGAAATTGGGTTACTGAATACAGGCAGTCTAAGTGCACATTATCATTCATTGCGGCCAATGCTTGGCACATTTGGCTATGCCGGTGCAATACAATCTTCAAAAATTCCCGGCCCATTTACTCAACTATTGTATCCAGGGCTGCAGCACATGTCAAAGAGTTCTCTCACAGCAACACTAATCTTGTGGGCAGAAAATTATTTCTCTGCATTTTTTCTTCTGCTGATGATTACTTTCTTCTCACTCATGCAACATCAAACCATAATACACAGGTAAGATCTAATGCCCTTTTTCTTTTCCAATGCTAATTATGAGATTTCTCTCGCAGGGTGTGCCTCTCAACGTTTCTCGGACAATTCTTCGGATGAGATACTAGCTGTCGAGGTTTCTCTTCACACTGCGATTGAGCTACACATTCTTGTCAAACACATTTTCTACGATCATCATGCAATCATCCAATTAATTCAGTGCGACGATCACATTTCCTCCTGGAGATTCGAAGCGCAAATCAACAACCTAAAGTTTCTTCTGGATATGTGTGGCCATCCCCAAATTCACATCATTCCATCTATTTGGGGTGTTCCGGCAGCCAATTTAGTGACTCATGGATTCCATCATCAATATCTTAATCTATTTTTATTTAGGAAAGATCTCCCATTTTGGATTATGAAATTGTTTCATGATTATGGTTTTACTTTCTAATTTGTTCTTTTGTTTCCAGAACTTGTTTTCTGTATCTCTGTATCTTCTTCTATCCTTTTTTACTTTCAATAAATATCTTCTCAATTGAGAGGTTCTTCATGCAATGGCTAGTTTCTCACTGTGGCTATTGAGCAGCTGCACTTTCACATCATCTTCAACATCATGTGTTTATTTAGTGTCAGGAACATATCTGATTGCTTTAAATTTTTTTAAAAAAATTTGGCTACCATCTTATAACCATAATTATGTTGGTATGCACAGGCACATATACATATATATATTAAAATTAAATTAACTATTATTGATATTATTTTAGAAATTGTAAATAGATTACTTTATTATTATTTTCAATTTTTTGATTTTATATAATTTTTTTATTTAAGTAACTTGCTTGTAGTTAATAACAATGTAAAACCATGGAGTATAGGTATAGCTAACTTACACCTTAGTTTTACAATGATTAGCAATAGATAGTCTTAGTCTTGGTTTTGAGAATCTATTATTGATTATGGAGGATTTACTTTTACAATGGATGATGTTTATGTAATTTTTGGGGCAATGAGGACAGTTACTTTAACATGCCTCCTTGACATATGCTAATTTATTTTAATGAGCCAAATTGGCAACAAACCAAATGAACTAAGCTATAATTCCAAGTTATGTGATACCCATCTTTAAATTTTATTGTTTTTAGGATTTTGTATAAGGAATGAACTTAATACTCTCATATCAGAAAGAGAAAAAAAAGATTCTATGTTTATATGTATCTAACAAAAAATAATAATAATGAGAACATTAAGGATAATCATTTTGATCTTTATTGGCATTTGCTAAAGAAATGAATCCTCTAACTGATGAAAAAAAAAATGTTAGAATCAATCATGTCCTTCTTTACTAGTGATTGTCATCTCTAAAGGATGAATCCTCCAACTGACTAACAAAAACATCAGGAGCAATCATTTCCTTCTTTATTAGTGATGGTCATGTCTAAATGAATGAATCCACCAACTGACTAACAAAAATATTAGGAGTAACAATTTCATTCCTCGTAGAAATTTGTTGTATTTAAGAAATAAATCCAGCAATTTTCTACTAGTTCATTTGCCTTTCCCCTAACAATCAATTTTTGGAACACCTATAGCTGCAATTCTCTCTAGCGCTCTGACCCTGCTTTGACCTCGTCATTCTGATTCTGTCATTCCCCCTTGCTATGGCAAGCGGGGACCGGCCTCCAGCCCCCTTTCCTCCTCCTGCACAGTAAAAAACCTGGGCTCAACTGGCCTCATCCCTCTGCCAATCCTCTGATAGTTCCCCCCTCTACAATGCTTAAATTCTCACCAAAATTAAGGAGACTACCTCTGATTTCGTCAGAATTGATGCTGATACTATTAATAGAGCCCGTATGAAATTTCAACATGCTTTGTATGGAAAGCTATTTGGTAAACCCCCTCCTTTCAACCAAGTTAAATCCGCTCTTCTTGACAAATGGAGTGCATTTGGTGAAGTGTTTATCTCGGATCTCCCCAATGGGTTTATCCTCATCCATTGCTTCTCTCAGCAAAGGCAGTAGCGACTCCTCCTCGATGGACCTTGGTCGGTTAATGGAATAATCCTGCAACTAACCCCATGGAAGCCTTACTTCGAACAAACCTTTGTGAAACTCAGCACTGCAGTAATTTGGATTCAATTTCATAACCTACTGGTTGAATTCTAGGATGGAGACACCCTGGAAACCATTACCAGTCAGTTCGGTACTCTCCTCAAGGTGGACGAGTTCACTAGCTCCTTGGCCAGATCTAAGTATGCCCGCGTGTACATGGAGGTTGAGCTATCCAAACCGCTGTGCCGGGGTTTTTGGATCGGCGATGACCTCAGCGAGTCTTCGTGGTCGTTATGTATGAACGTCTCCCTACGTTCTGCTACACCTGTGGTATGATTGGTCATGGAAGAAACTCATGTTCTCGATCAATGGTGGCTGGTGCCGGTAAAACCCCCTCATTTCACCCTATGCGGCAAAATTAGACTTTGGTTTGCCAGGTATCTCCTGCTGAGGATCATAACATAAATGATATAGCGACTTGCCGTCAACTCCCCCGTCGGATCAATCTGGAAAAACTCAAGCTCTGGTTGACTCTAATTATGGCCCCTGGCTTCTTGTATCTCGTAGGCGCGGCAGCGCTCACTGGTGTGGTGATGGTACGCGTGCCAACCACGTGCCTACTCGCGCAGCAGCCGATTCGAGTCCCGATGCCAACAGGTCCCGTGGAGCCACCCTCCATAGCTTACATAGCGGTAAGGGGTTCGCTGCTGGTGGGCTGCACTCCCTTCCCAATGCCACTTTCTCTGAGCAACCCTTTACTGTACAGCCACATACCCACCCTGACCAGTCACTTCATAGCTCGCCATTGGCTTTTCTCATCCCGAGAGCCAGAAAAATCCTTTCACTTCCCTAGATAGTTCCCTGTTTCCTCACGTCTCTCTGCCGCCCATCTCATCCAGTCTCAGCGCGACTGTCCAAATCCCCACTGACAAAGGAAAAAGCACTGTTCCCACCCATTCGAAATCTCCGCATCCTGTTCTCTGCTCCTTGTTAACTCCATCATCCTCTTTACCTTCAAACAAACCCCCTAGTCCTCATTCCATCTTCATTGAAAAGGTCTTCTCTATACTTGATGATGATAATATGGAGGAAGATGACAGCTAAGATGAGGAGTTTACTGATGAAGATGATGATGACATGTCCATCGATGAGGACCCTGATGATGATCCTGATGAGGGTCCTGACGATTCCATGACCCTTGTCCAATATTAGACTGAAGTTAGACGAGAGGCCCTCGTCCAAAAAGGCTCACACATCTTGGACTTGTCTCCGAAGAAAGGAAGAGTAGAGAACGGGAGTCCCTTCTCCTAATCTTTCCTCTCTCCCTATTCTCGCCGTGGTTTCACTTATCAGGGAGCCCTCTCTCGTCCTTAGTACTTTTGTTCATTTGTTTCCTCATGAGTACAACTAAAGTGATTTGCTAGAACAGTAGGGGAATCTCTACCCTGGAAACCTCCTCCCTTGTTCTTCGTCTTTTGAGCTGTCACAAACCTATAGTGATCTGCCTTGTCGAGACCAGAGCTAACTCCGACGAACTCCTTCATTTCACTAGGAAGATCCCCAGGTTATGGGACTGGGCAGCTGTGTTATCTGATGGTTTCTCTGGGGGTATCATCATTCTTTGGCACAAAAATGTTGGGCTGGTCACCCCTATTGCTGTGTCCAAACACGCTCTTCATATTATTATCTCTTCTGTTTCTAACAAAAACCTCGTCCTTTCTCTTGTTTATAACTCTCTTCTTTTTCGTAAGCAATGCTTTCTTTGGCAAGAGCTTTCTAAACTCACTTCCCTCAATATTCCCTGGCTCATCCTGGGAGATTTCAATTCCATTCTCCACAGGTCTGAGCACAAAAGGGGTTCTTTCACTTATTATGATAGTAAAGCTAGGTTTTTTCCTGATTTCATTGAAGGTAATAACTTGATGGATTTAAACTTTTCTGGTTCTTCGTTTACTTGGTGTAATAATCAGTCTGGCCTAGCTCATCACTGGGCCAGATTGGATCGGTGCCTTGTTAACTTTGATTGGATTAATACTTTCAAAACTAATAATTTACGTCACCTTAATCGATCTTTTTCCGATCATTCCTTTCTTTTTCTTTCTTCCTCTACTCTCTCGCATCATCACAAAAGGGTTTTCCGCTTTGACAATAGTTGGTTTAACTTTCTGGGTTGCCACTCGGCTGTATACCAAGCTTGGGGTGCTCTCCCCACGAGAACCCTATGCATGTTTTTTCGCACTTATTATCCCGATTTTGCTCTAATATTCGCTACTGGTGTCGTCTTGGTGTTGGGAATATGGAAAGTGCCATCATTGATTTGGAAGCAGAAATTGGTAATATAAAAAACTCTGACTTTTCCCTGGCTTCTCAATCTCTCCTCTTAGATAAGTATGCTAAGCTCGCAGCCCTTCAACGGCAATGTAATATTAAATGGGCCCAGTGTGCTCATCTTAATTGGACCAAAGACGGTGATAGAAACACTAATTTTTATCATGCTTCTACTTGCATTCGTGTTCATTTCAATAATATTTCACAGGTCGCTGATGTTCAAGGTAACATTTGCAGTGATCCGGCGATTATCGAGCAAGCCTTCCTCTCTTTTTACTGAAATCTTTGGACCGAGAACTCTTCTATCTCAGCAAGCAATATTGAGTCACTCCCCATCGACCTCCCTCACCTTTCTGATTCAGATGCAATATCTCTAACCCATGAAGTCACTAAGGAGGAAGTATATCTCACTCTTCTTGATCTTCCCCCAGGTAAGTCCCCTGGCCCCGATGGTTTTAATGTTGAATTTTACCAAAATATTTGGCCGTATATTGGGGATCACCTCTTCTCTGTTGTTCGCTATTTTTTCGATCATTCCTTTCTTCCAAATTCTTGGGGTAAAACCTTTATTACTCTCATTCCGAAAAAAGAAAATCCCAAGATGGTTACTGACTTTCGTCCAATCTCTCTTTGCTATGTGAATTACAAAATTGTTTCTAAAATTCTCACTAATCATTTGAAGCTTGTTCTCCCAAAATTGATTGGTCGAGAACAAGTCATTTTTGTTTCTAATCGGAGTCCCTTTGACAACATTATTGCCATTCAAGAGATAGCCCATACTTTAGAGAACGATTCCAAATGCCCCCCGAGGATGATAATCAAACTCGATATTGAAAAAGCTTACGACACACTTAGCTGGAGTGCAATTCTTACAGTCCTCTCTCGCATGAAGTTCCCTCCACTTTGGATCTCCTAGATCTCGACTTGCCTTCAATCCTGCTCCTTTTTCCTTCTCATCAACGGGAGCCCGTCACCCTAGTTTCCCTCACACAGAGGTGTTCGTCAGGGAGACCCCTTTGTCCTCTTATCTGTTCATCTTAGTTTCCCAGATCCTTATTGCTTTACTTAATGGCAATCTTACCAAGAATCTTATTCCCAGTTTCAATCCTTACTTAAATTATAATTTTAATCACCTTATGTATGCATATGATCTTATCCTTATTACTCTTGCTTCCCGCAAAGCTGCCCGTAATATTAATATTTGTCTTTCCATCTATTCTAATCTCTCTGGCCAGTGACCTAATCTATCCAAATCCCAGATCTTCTTCCTCTCCTGGTGCAATAAACACATTTCTAAGCGCATATGTACAATTATGAAGCTCAACCCAGCCACTTTCCCATTTAAATATCTAGGTATTCTTATTTCTCCAAAAAAAATTACTACCTCTGCTTTCAAACCCATGGTAGATCAAATTCGCAGCACTTGCTTTCGCTGGCGTAACTTTAATCTCTCTTTTGCTGCCAAGGCTATCCTGATAAATTCCTCTCTTCTTAGTATCCCCACCTACGTTCTCTCTGTTTACTCTATTCCAGATCTTATTCTGTCGGATATTACCAAAGTGGTTAGGAATTTCTTCTGGAGTAGAGACATCAATTGAAAGGACATCCATAATGTAAATTAGTTTACTGTCATGGAAGATAAGCCTGAGGGGGACATTGGAATTAAGAATCTCTCTATTGTGAAACACTCTTTAATGGCTAAACATGTCTTCAAATATTTAAATAGAGATAACGTCATCTGGGTTGATATTCTGCATTTGAAATATGGCTATATTAATTTTTGGAAGGATACTGCCCCGCATAAATGCTCTTGGTTCTTTCGTAGCCTTTATAATACTGCATTCCAAATTAAACCTTTCTGCAAGCTTAACTCTATAAATCCTGATAATACCTCATTCTTATGGGATCCTTGGTGCTTTGATATTCCCATCGCCTACAAGCCCACCTATATTAACATGGAAGAAGACCTTTTGCATGCAAATATTTTTGACCTTCTTCATGTTGATAGGTGGAGTGATACACATTTGAATCATCTTTTTGGTCCCAGTTTTAACAAGCATGATCTTTGCATTGGTTCCATTGACAACACTTCCTACAATCATTGGATTTGGAGTCCTTGAACCAAGATTAATAAACTTTCTAGTACTGCTTACAATCATTTAAATCAAAGTTGCTCAGCCAATGCCAGCTAGACCGGCTGGAATTTGCTTTGGAAACTCCGTGTCGCTCCTGGTGTCAAATTTTTTCTTTGGACTTTCTTCCATTGCTGATTATCCACTTCCAGTTACCTTCATCGGATTAATTTGGGCCCGAATAATCCATGCATCTTTTGTGGTCTAGATTGTGAAACTATTGAACACTTATTCCACAATTGCATTAACGCTCATATCCAATTCCATGGTGGTTTTTCCTCTGGTTGTTGGCTCTTCAAAGACATTTTCCCTAAGAATATCATTCCCTTCATTGCGGCCACAACTTGGTTTCTGTGGAAAGCCCGCTGCGATGCTGTTTTTCGCAATATCACTCCTAACTTTCATGTTGTGGTAAACAGAGCCATTGCCCATGTGCATGACCACCTCATCTGCAGCAAAGATATCCTTGGTCGTAAGCTCATTCTAAACAACTTCTCCAGTGCTAAGGGTCTCTTCCTCTTCTCCCATGCTAGCACCAATCACATCACCAAGGTAAGCTCAATCCGTTTCTTTATTACCAATGCTGATTACATTGTTTTCATTGCAGGTTGCTTTTCTCTTCCTCTGGATACTTCAACTCCTGATGACATGTTTGTTCTTGATGTCGCTCTTCATATTGCCCTTGAGACTCAAGTTCGGATTCAACACATCTTCATGAGCAACTACTCATCCTGTATCAGTATCAACAATCCAGATCCCATCACCTCTTGGGGTTCAAGAAATCAAATTCATAATCTTTGTGTTCTCCTGGATCTTCACGGCACACCCCGCGTCCACTGTATTCCTAGGTCTTGGATGCTTCCTGTTTTCAACCTTCTCTCTCTTGGTTACAGCTACTCCAATCTAAATCTCTTCCTATATGGTCGCGAGCTACCTCACTGGATAATGAAGACCTTTGTTGATGGTGGATTTATTTTTTAATCTTCTTGTATCTACTAGTTTTCTTGTTTTTTTTGCATTCCTATTTCCTGCTTGTAGTTGTTTTTGTTCCTCTTTTAATATATAGCCCTATAGGGTTCTTTAAAAAAATAAACAATCCCATCAATCAAAAAACACCCTAAATCCCTAACATAAATCTAAGGTAAATAAAAACACCAAACTGACAAAAAAATATCGAATCCAACAAAAAGAAAACCTAATAGCAATCACAACAAAAAACAAACCATCAATCGGAGAAAGAAAAAAAAAAGGAGAAAAAATGATAGAAAGCGAGAGGTGGGGGGTGTTCGTGAGGCAGTGAGTAAAGTAGTGCTCTAGAAACTATGAACGTGTCATGTGCTAAAGTACACCTGTCAATTCAGGCTGGAACAAGAGAAACTATTTATTTGTTTATTTGAATGTAATTTTTTAGTATATGATATTCATTTGTTTTTTTTTACATAAACTCGATTTTATGGTGGTTATGACTAGAGGTGGGCACGGGCCGGTTAACCGGGCCCGACCCACCGGGTTTTTGTAAATAACCAAAAAATGTGTAATGGATGGGGTTTGAACCTAGGACCTTTCACATAGGAAAATAACATTAACCAATTTGTCTACAAATTTTTCTTGTTTTAGTTTAAAACATAAATAAATATAAAGAGTTACTAATATTTTTTTAAATTTAATCCCAAACAATAAAAAAATTTAAAAATAATTTATAATAACTTAAAAATTTTTAAGACATATCAAAAATAATTTTTAAAAAGGATAAAAAAAGCTACATTTTTTAATTTATTTATCTATCAAATTAAATTATTAGCACACCCTTTTTAAGTGCAATAAAATGTATATATCAGTAGTATTCTTATTTTAAATTGAAGTTATCATCAATATATTTATTTATTATAATTAGGGTTGGCTCTAGATTTTTACTTTGGTCTCTAACAATAGGGTTATTATTGTCTTTATCGTATTGTCGTTGAAAAAAAGTTACTAAATCAAAAATAATATGGTGTGAACCATTATTCAAAGATGTTCTTTTTTACTAATATATATTTTTATAAATTGATTTACATAATTTAAAAACAATTTTTTGTAATTTTATTTTTTATTTTATAAATTGAAACAAAATAATCTAATATATATGTGACAAATTAGAGTGTGCTATTTAAGAGAATTTAAGAGTGTGCATATGTAGAGATTTGGTGCTTATGAGCCAAAAGACAATTAACAAAATAATTATTTTTAAAAAAAATATTTATGAAAATTTATTGTTTGATACTTTGATATTTTATTAATTGATTTGTATAATTTTTTAATTTATTATATGGTTTCTTAATTTTTTATAAATTAAATATATATAATATTTTAATCCATATCCTACATCTATCTATATATAATTCTTTCCAATAAATATTAGAAACAAATTGTAGCTCAAGTGGTTGGGTTTTTGCTATCCAAGTTCAAGATCATGGGTTCAAATCCCATGACCAATAAGTACTTAGTATTAAAAAAAACAAACAATAACATTAACCGGTTTGGAACCAAGGTTTGACCCGGCCCGCCGGGCCCAACCGGGTATTGACCCGGCGGGTCAACCCGCCGGGTCACGGGTCCATGTATATATATAATCTTAAAAGAATCGCGCATTTAAAATTATATGTTTATAGAATATCATGTAGATAAATCACTGGTAGTCCAGTAGTAGTTCATACAAAATCCATGAGGGGAAAGGTTTAAAATCTTGCCTGTGTAATATTGTTCAATGTGAAAACCCAAGGTTTAAAATCTTGCCTGTGTAATATTGTTCAATGTGAAAACCCAATACGGATCATGTCCTAGTGTGAGAAGTCATATTTATATCATTTAAAATTGTATAACAAAATGATAAATTTATAGGGTTATTAAGCTACCATAATTAGGATACTCTTTATTTGTCTATTCCTTCGACAACGCTTGCAACTTTTGTAAAAAAATGATACACATGAATGAATATATATATTCAATCATCATAATTGACTTTGAAAGATTTAATGAAATATTTAATACAAAATTAATGAATATAATTAAAATTTTCTATTACTAATGTCATAATTAATGTTAAACAAATATTTAGATATAATAATATTTTTAAAAAGAATTATAAAATTGCCAAAAAAAACCCCTAAGTTTGCAATATTTCCAAAAACACCCCCTTAATTTGGGAATCCCTAAAAAACCCTTCCTTTTAAATTCATTCTCTTCCAAACCCCCAAAGCATGTAACGGTGGTTAACGGAGTAATTTTTAAATTTTATGGACGAAATTGCCCGTGCATGGGAAGTCGTGGCATTGCAATCATTTCGGCGGTTTGAGAGGAAGTGGAGGTTAGGGTAATCCCAAAAGATAAATTTGCTGGTGCCGTATAATTGATTTTTATCAACTAGCCTCTTTAGCTTTTCCCTTTCGTCTCTGTCGGAACATCCTTTGTAATTTCAGCTTTTCCCTTTCCACCAGTATCTCGAAGGAGAAGTCCCGCGCAAGTATTCGGTATTTCATCAGTTCGTAATCTAAGATATTGAATAAGTTGTGATTATGGTTTTATGTTAATTATTTTGTTACAAAGAAAGATTTTTCGATTTTGTTTTGAGGTTCTGTTTTTATTGGAAGACATTGAAGCTTGCAGGGGGATTTATCGGCTGGGGTTTTGTTAGTTTGCAAGGAGATTTCTCGGCTAGGGTTTTGTTTTGTTTTACATTTTCGTCTGCGTACACGATCAAAATAGTTTTTTTATTGTTATGATTTGTGTAATGTTTATAATGTACGTTTCCCATTTCATTTGATATGGTTGCAGTTTTACAAATGAGGTCTCCGTTTAAGATATGAGTTGTGGTTTAAAAAAGTATGTCACCATTTAACTATTGTTGTCTCTGTTTAACAAACTATTTCTCCATTTAACAAATGATATCTCTGTTTAAGAATTGACATGTTACCGTTTAAACACTTTTATTTCCCGCTTAAAAATTTATAAATACTGCTGAATGTGTTGTCATTGTCACAGGCTAGTGATTATGGCAGTCAACCTAGTTAATGGGCGATGCTACTTGACACTGGCAGTGGAGACCTTGGCTGAATTGAAAGTTCACATGATCCCTCAACATTGGGAGATCAACCGTTGGTAGCTGTATTCCAAGAGCGGGCCCTTCTTGATTCTCAGTTGCAAAGGTATGATGGCTGCACCAATAAATTCAGGATCAAGGAAAGCCTGCTGAGTTTCAGGCCTGAAGATGTGGCCCTCGTTCTTGGTCTGCATTACGATGGAGACATAGTCATGTTTCAGAAGAAGAAAACACGTTCAGCTTTTGAAAGGAGGTATTTATCAAAAACCTATGAGAGATACAGAGACTCTATCAAGGACAATCTTGAGCAACTTGTTCTACAGAGGGGAGAAGAAGAAAATTTTGTCAAACTCCTGATGGTGTACCTCATGGGTACAATCCTCTTCCCAAATACATCATGCTCGGTTCCGAACTGGATCATTGATTATGTCAATGATCTACCAGCCATGGGATGATACGCATGGGTGCAGGCGATGCACAATTGTCTTATGGAGGACATTCCACAAGCAGCCGCTCGAGTGCAAGCTAGATGCGCGGGGAAGAAGACCAACACAGGGTATATTAAGGGTTGCCCGGTCGCGCTTAACATCTGGTTTTACGAGCTAACCGGAACCAGAAAGAAAGTCCATTTCAGCAAGATGCTAAGGATGCTGTGCTACAGTGAAAGTACTTACCGGAAGCAAGTGACGATAGAAACCTGTTTGTCATCTCTTGAAGAAAAAGAGGTAATAAATCATGAACAATGTGTTTAACAGTAGTCGTTAATGTTTAAACATATTATTTAGCGTTTAACTATGTTTATTTACAGTTTAAAACTTATTCATAAAAGTTTAAACATTTTGTTCTCCATTTAAATATATTCTATAATGTTTAAATATATAAATACTCTGTTTCAATATAGTTTTTATTGTTTAAACTGAATGATTTCGTTGAAATTGTTTGATTTACATATGTTAGTTTCCTGAGTTGGTTCCGATGAATGTTGATGAAGATATATTTGTTCGGGCCAACTGACGGATGGATGCTATTACTCCGGAACCACTTGCTCGAAGGCAAGATAAGAGGACAGCCTCTTTCGTGCGCGCTCGACACCGTTCTCATACTTCCAGCCCAACAAGCTCACGCATTCCTCGACGCCGGAGAAGCCTTCCCCTACCCCGCCTGATTGTAACAACCCCCCGACCACGACAATGACAGTCCCCCCGATCGTGGCAGCCCCCCGACCATTGTAGCCCCCCGACCGTGGTAGCCCCACTGACGGCACTAGGCAAAGATGTCACTACAACTCTTCTGTAGGCGTGCCAGATATTGATGACTGAGTTCCCTCGGCTGGTCGCTCGGGTTGAGACATTGGAAGGACGGTCACAATTGACTGTGCCGTCCCTCCAAAGAAATGAAGCACCCGGGACGGAGGAGGCGTCGGAATTTGATGATGATGACATCATTGGGGTGGTCATTCCAAAACAGCCACATTCGAAGAGACTTGCAAAAAAGAGGAGAACAATAATGCCTCTGTATTCACCGCCGGCTGACGATGAAACAATAGCAACACCATCGGCGCCTAATGCTATTACTAAGTCTGTCACCGTTGATGACATGGTCGTCACGGTGGAGGAGATTGTAAATGATGTTACCATTGCCGCGGTTGATAAGATCGTTGACTTTGTTGTTAATGAAATCCCCAACCCGGTGGAACCGGTGGCTGAGAGTGGGGCATCAAAGATGGACACAATCCCTGAAGAATAAGAACCAGCTAAGAGTGTGCCTCCCGTTGATGTTGTTGTCGTGCCCACGGTTGAGAAGATCGTTGACTCTGTTGTCAACGAAATCATAGGGACGGTGGAACCAACGGCCGACAATGGCGCATCAAAGGTAGACACAATCCCACAATAACAAGAAGCATGTAAGGATATGTTTGCGGTTGATCCTGTCGCCGTGCCCGCATCGAAGGAAGATGCTGCTGGTGCTGAATACCGTCAAGCCTCAACAAATAAAGTTTAACTTGCTGGTGCTGGTGCCCGCATCGAAGGAAGATCCTCCGCATTCAGGCAATTAGGCGGGCTTTCTGACTTGAACAGAAAAAGAAAGTTTAACTTGCGTGATTGATTCTCCAGAAGAAGATGATTATGACACATCCTTTAAGCGAATATCCTGGACACATGAAGATGAAACTCATCCAAGGAGAAGCAGAGGATGAGGAGAAGAAGGAGGAGGAGGAGGAGGAGGAGGAGGACAAGAAAGAGAAAGAGGAGGGGGTCTCCAGGGGAAGTGGTCTTCCTTCTCATTTATGGTGTGAAGTCCGCAAGCCGGTTGATGCTTCAGATTCGAGAGAAAAAATAAAAACGCACGGGGGACCAAGCTTTTATCATTAACGAGAAAGGGGTCTTCTGATATTTATGTTAAATTTTAGAAAATTTAATGCCGTCATTAATTCTTGTGCACGGGATACCATAAACTTGCCATCTGCCACCTGCCAACACTTCAGTTTAAACGGAAAAGATAAATATTTTAAGTAGAGACATAAAATGTTGAAATGATAAATTATAATGTTAAACGGTAATTAAAATAGTTAAATACTGACAAATAAATTAAACCAAGAAGACAATTTTTAAATAGAAAAGTAATCTATTTAAACAGAGACGGGTGAAGTTAGACAATAATCAACTTATACAACTAGATAAACATAAAAGAGACTGGCGCATCGGAAAATAGTAATCATTTACAAGGAGAAAAAACTCATTTTCAGTAGGATTCGACAATGGCACATCATCTGTCTCGACAAGATCGACAATGGCACATCCGCTGGAAATTCATAACATGGGCCCACTTGAAGTCACAGGCAAGGGGTAATCCCTAGAGACTGGCGCCATTGTACTTTTTTTCCTCCTCTTTCCGCATCTTCAGCTTTTCTTTTTGGCTGAACATCCTTGTCTTGAAGTTCTTCTTCGCTTTCCACCATTGTCTCGAAGAAGTATTCAGCATTTCAATGTTTAAATGATGAGGATATCATTTAAACAATATGTAAACCGTTTAAATATTTTAATTTAGCTGTTTAAAAATATATGTAAGGATATGTTTAACTTGAATATTTTCACTGACATTGCGTTGAAGATAGATATTTTTCCAAAACATACGAGAGACACAGAGACTCCATCAAGAGAACACTTGAGCAGCTTGTTCAGCAGAGGGGAGAAAAAGAAAATTTTGTCAATCCTCTTCCCAAACACGTCCTGATCGATTCCGAACTAGATAGTTATCTGTATCGATGACCTACCTACCATGGAACTGGATAGTTGACTTTAGCGAGATGCTCCGGGAAGAATGCAAGCGACGATAGAAGCCAAACTATCATGGCTCGAAAGGAAAGGAGGCAATAAATCATGAGTCACTATTTAAACTTCAAGCTCTATTTAAAAACTGTGATTTCGGGTTTAAACTATCGGTTCACTGTTTAAATATTTTAATTTAACTATTTAAAAGTATATGTTATTGTTTAAATTGAGTGCGCCGTCAATGCCGTTCACAACATTGATACTGTGTAAATAACATTGTATCTCATTTTAATATAACTGATGTTGTTTAAATATCATTTGCATTGTTTGATTTCTAAGTTTATTATCTTTAAAAACCTTAAGAGAGAATGTCTATATTTAAATATCAAAGTTTGACACTCAAATAAATTTGTTTCATTTATATTATTAAAACATTTACAATGCCTAGTCGGAACTCTTTCATCTATTAAGATCATCGACACAACGACCAACATGAAGATTTTGGCTTTCCTCGGCTTTCATCCACAAGTAACTCTACCTTCGAATGTATGTCCGGGAATAAGTATGTCTCCCATTCCTTCGCTTGCTCATAGCGGTTGCATAAAATGCGCATCAACTTAAACCTGTACAATGTAGAACATGAACACTTAAACAATAACAAACAAAGATACTGATATTTAAATAGACAAAATTGTGATAGTTAAACGTAGACAATGATGTTTGCACATTAAGGAAAAGCTTTTAACGAGTACGAACAATTCTCAAGTGATAAATATCAACTCCGTCTTAAAGGATGTTTCATGATCTTCCTCCTCTGGAGAATCCTTCCGCAATCAAGCAATAAGTGAAAATTTTCTTTTCTTGCTCAAGTCGAAATGCCCGCTTAATTGCTTGCCCGTCATCCACCGCTAGAGAATCCTCCGCATTCAGGCAATTCCGCGGGGTATTCCGACTTGGGCAAGAAAAGATAGTTTAACTTGTTGCGTAATTGCGGCTAATTGATTCTCAAGAAGAGGATGATCATGAGACATCCTTTAAGATAGAGTTGATCTTAAAAATGTGGTCTGACTCCAGCGAATATCCTGGACACATAAAGAAGAAACTGATCCGAGAAGAAGTAGAGGAGGAGGACAAGGACTAGGAGGAGGGGTTGTCTAGGGGAAGGGTTCTTCCTTCTCATTTATGGTGTGAAATCCACAAGCCGGTTGACGCTTCAGATCTGAGAAAAGAAGGGAAACGCACGAGGGACCGAGCTTGATTGATCATGACGAACGGGTCTTCCGATATTTATGTTAAAATTTAGAAAATTTAATGTCGTCATTAATTCTTCTGCACATGATACCATAAACTTGCCATCTGCCACATGCCAACACTTCATTTCAAACGAAAAAAATCAATATTTTAAGCAGAGACTTAAAGAGTTTAAATGATAAATTAAAAATTTATACGTTAGGTCAATATTTAAACGTTAAGATAAATAGTTAAATAGAGACAGAACAATTTAAACAGAGAAGACAATGTTTAATTAAAAATGTAATATAGTTAAAATGTAATTAACTTATACAACTAGATAAACATAAAAGAGAAGAACTTTACAACGAAATGAACTCATTTTTAGTAGGATTCGACAATGGCACAACGCCTGTCTCGACAACAAGATCGACTATAGCGCATTTGAAGATGGAGTACACTTGACAAATCCGCTGGAAGTCAACTTCATTTTCTGTTGGACAAACAGATTTATATCTATCGGGTATGATAAACTTCACCCTGACACGGGAAACATTAGCACTCGTCCCTCCCCCGTTATTTCTATTAATACCACAAAAACTCTCCATAATAAACCTGCATTTTTTTATAAATTCTGTTACTCCCTCCCTCCCGCAGAATGATCAAAGTTATAGCAACGAAGAAATTCTCACCGTATTACGAAACCGGCAGAACTCAAATAGAACAAACCAAATGAGGAGAAGAACAAGAAGATGTAATGCAACTTCTAAACTTTGTCTAACAAAAAACAAGCAGAAAGGGGAAAAAATAGCAAAATTGTATGTATAAAGGTTGGACATTATGTGATTGGGCGTTTTTTTCCCCACCATTTTCAAGGGCAAAAATGGAATTTCATAACATGGACCCATTTGAAGTGAACGGTAGGGGGTAAATGGGAAATTAAACAATAACAGAAGGGTTGTCGGGGGTTTGCCAAAGTTGGAGGGGCTGTTTGGGAATATTTGAAATTCACGATGGGTAAACAGTAATTTTTCCTATAAAATACTATCACAGATTATATATGTATATATATATTATATGAGCTCGTGTTATCTATGAATGTCTGTATATTTTGAAATATTTTTTATTTATATTTTTATTTGTACTGTCATTTGAAAACAGTATTTATAATAATTAATGATTTAATTATCATGATATATTACTTGCTCGTCAAATTTAATCTATTTCTCCAATTTGTTTTGATATGAGAATGATAAGTAGTTAACTGTAATTTTGTAATGGGGATTTAACCCACCGTGTCTTCTGTCACGGCTGGAGCATTACATCTTCCATCTCCTACCCTCGCTTCGAAACCCAATTAAGCCCCCTCAATCTTGCCTTCGCAGCTTCGCTTCCTTCTCTCTTCCTGTTGCCATGTCCACCCACATCGACCACTGTCTCTCTCTCCTTGCCTCCCTCCTCCGCCGTGGCTTGCCCTCTGAAACCCTTTCAGTCCTCGATCGCATCGTCATCCTCTTCTCCACTCCCAACACTCTCGCCGTGGCCCCCTTTGCCTCCTCATCAAGCCTCCCCATGGACCCTGCCCGCCTCCTCCGCCCCCTCCTTTCGTCACGTCAATTCACGAAGACATCCCAGGTCTTCCTCTCATTCACCCCTCCGTCCGTCTCCGACCAATTGCTTCTTGACTCAATGCTCCTATGCTACTGCGAGCTTCGAGACCTTCCCCGGGCCCAATCCGTTTTTCATTCCATCATAAAGCTCGGAACTTTGCCCAGTTTAGCCTCGTACGGCGCGTTGCTTCAGTTATTGTGTGTCAAAGAACAGGTGTCGCACGCTCTCTCACTGTTTTTCGGCGTGGCCAAAGCTGGTGTTCTCCCGCCTGCGTCCTCTTATCACCTTTTGATTACTTGATTGTGCTCCGGAGGTTAATTGAATGAAGCACGCTTTCCTGTTTGATGTAATGCTTGGTGATGACATTCAACCCTCTCTCCCTTTGTTGATGTCCTTGGCTTATGGCTTTTGCTAAGGGCAGCGAATGTTGGATGCCGAGCGAGTTTGTAGGCTCATGAAATCGCATGTGTTCGTTTTGGATCGTAGGCTGTGCACGGCAATAATCGGCGATGATTCATGGGTACGTCAGGGAAGGAAGGATAAACTTGGCTCTTGATCTTTTTAAGGAGTTGAAGGAGAAGATTGGCAAGGTTTTGGATGCTCTGTCCAGGAATGGTTGCAATATCAAGTTATCGACATTTCGAGGTTTCTCAGATTGTGTACTTCTGATTCAGATGAGGAATTGCAGCGGGAAGTCAAGCTTCTTTTTGATGAGATGGCAGGAAACAATATAACCCCATTGAAAGTGGTTGTCTATATTTTGTTAGGATCTGTGTGCTCATGGGGTAAGTTTAACATTTCTCCTCTCTTATTGGAGAATATGGTTGATCATCGATATGCACCTTCAATTTCTCATTATAATTTCTTAATAAGATGTTTGTGCAAGGAGGATAGAATAGAGGATGCTTACTCTCTTTTATGTCTTATGAGAAGTAGAGGTGTGCTTCCTAATCTGGCTACACATTCAAGCATGGAGACATAGATTTAGCATTGTGAGCTTTTGATGAGATGATACAGCAGGGTTTTAGGCCTTTTGTTGATCTTTATGAATCATTCACAAGATCTTTGTGCAAAGCAGGGAGGATGGTGGAAGCTGATCTCACCTTTGACACGATGCTACAGGCATGCATCATGCCAGATGAACGGATCTACACTGCACTCATCAATGGTTATTCAAAGATGGGAAAGATTGTTGACACTCGATATCTGTTTGATGAGATGGTCTATCGTGATATTCGGCCAAGTTCCCATGCTTACAATGCTCTTATTAATGAACTGGTAAAGACTAACATGTTTAGAATGGCTGGCAAATATCTGGATATGTTCCTGGAGGATGGTTTTGTGCTAGACACAGTACTTTACACAATTCTCCTAAACCAATTCCTTAAAAAAGGGGATGTCCGCTTTGGACTAGATCTATTTGCATTGATGGTGAGGAACCAGGTTGAACCTAATCTTATCACATTTGGAGCTGTGATCAATGGTATATGCAGAAATGTCTCGTGGCATGAAAAAATGGATTTTTCTTTAGCTATAAAATTGGAGGAAGCAAAGTGCTTACTTTTTAAGTTGTTATAACAAAATACTATCGCGCCAGGAAAGTTAACTCAAAATATTCGATGTGGAACTACTAAAAAAAAAATTGAGCTAGCTAGGGAGTATATACTACATCTTCCAGATGTTGGCTTGGTTCCAGATTTGCATATTTACAATGGGATGATTAATGGGTTTTGCCAAACTAATATGAGAGACAATGTTAATGCCTTCATAGATTCTATGGACAAAGCCAGTGTTGTCGTTGACCAAATAACATGTAACATCTTAATGGGTGCCTATATCAATTCGGATGAGATTGATCATGCGACAGAATAATTTAACCTGATGAACAGGAATGGTTGCATGGCTAATAATGTTACTCTTGATACAATTATAAAGGTTATTCTATTGTTGAAAGAGGGATGGAGGCATTATCTCTTTTTCACATGATGCAAAAGAGAGGGTTTTTCCCTAGCGAATCTTCATGTCATAGATTACTTGACTGCCTCTGTCAGAGTCATGCTAGTGCTCTTGCATTTAGGCTATTTGAGGAAATGGTCTCACTTGGCTATACACCACAGCATGATAATCATACTTCATGCTCTTGGAAAAGGAAAGTTTGCTGGCAGCTCACAAAAACTTCAACATGATGCTTAAGAGAGGAAAAACTCCAGATAATGAGGCAAAGAAACATCTGCTCAATGTTTGCTATAAGCATGGAGAATATGATCTGGCTTTTCTGATTGACAAAAACATACTAGTTTATGAGTGAGTTATGCTTTCTGTAACTCAAAAATTTTTCCTTTTCTTTAATTTGCATGTCTGCCTGGAAGGCATATAAATAGAAATATCCTTTTGATGAGTTTACTATTGATAGTTAAGCATATATGTTTTTCTTGAAGGGTTCTGCCTGAAGGTTGAGCACCTAGATGCCTCTTTTTTGTGCTATCGGTGGAGAGTCAGGGACATGACCACTGTTACTTCAAAAAGTCTGGGCGAGCACTCTTTTCAGGTGCTTAAATGATATACTACACATATGTATGGTAGAACATGGGTTTCTTTTGTATTTTGCCTCAAGGTTGGTAGATATGTTTTACCACGATACTTCTTTTTGTGTTATAGATTTCTCTTAGTATGTTTGGTTATTATGCTGGATCATTGACAAGGCTCTTGTCAAGTTTGCTGATTTTGTGTGGGGTGTTAGAATCTCTAGGATGTATAGATCAAGAACACCCAAAATTTGTCAAATCACTTCAACTGGTTGGCAATATCTTTTGTATCAATGTGTCTGACAATACATTGGCAAAGTTAGCCCATGATATGAAGCTTGTCCTGTTGGTATTCCTTTGAATTCTTGATTTCATTGCTATTGATATCATGAGCTTTGTATATGCAGCTCTAAATGAAGCACTAACCACAGAAGTACAGCGCCTGAAACTAGTGACTGCAGAGCTTGGTGACCCTCACCGTCTATCCAAACAGCTTGAACCAGCAAATGCAGCTGAATCCTCATATGTTTCATCTGCAGCAACTGCAGAAGGCACAACAGCATCAAGAGCATAACCTGCACATACTCCTCTATTTCAAAAACAACAGAATGACTCTGCCTCAAATAACGGACTGTCAAATGACAAGATGAAGCACTAAATCAACAAATAGTTTGCATCTACATTTTGTGTTAGCTTAAGTAGGATATGCATTTGAGGATTTCTTTACTTAAAAAGTGGTTTCATTATTATTTTTCTTTAAGATAATATTGTTTAATTTTGAGAAGCATGTCATTTGGATGTAAGAATTCATGGCCTTGTAACTAAAATGTTGCTTCATGATGTGTTGTATAAGAATCTTTGACAGAGACTATATTTAAGATGCTATTTATTTTTCACAAGACAGGACTTGTGTCTGTCTCTCTCCCTCTGTTTTAAAAATATATATTTATCATTGCTTATGATTAACTAGTTGCTCGGACTAGTTAAATAAGGGTGGCTAACGTTTTCATACGGACATTTTGATCCCTTATTGGATTACTTGTTATATATGTATTGTGATATAAAAGAAATATGAAAAATCTATTTTTTTTTATAATATTTATGCATCTTTGTGAAACAATGTGTTGTAATTTGGGACGAGCAACCCTAGGTTGCTTGCATTCGAAGTGAGAATTTAATATATATATATATATATATTGGCATCTTTGATATATATTTTGACATGTATGAGGAAATGCTAATATGGTTTTATTTTATTGTAATAAGTCTAGACACCAACTAACTAGCTATATGAATGTGAGATATTTATCAGGTTCTCACAAAGCTCGATTTCAAATAGACTATTTACTCACAAGGAAAAGGTACTCGAGAAAATAAACTATAATTATTACTTCTTCCATTAGTACCAAGAGAATTATAATTTATGAAACCAATTGAGAATGTGTTTAACTAAAATCAATGATTCAATAATTCTAAGAGTTATGTGGTTTATTTTTACCAAATAAAATTCAAACATGTAAAAAGACAATATTATATGTATATCTTAGCTAAGAAATGATACATTAAAAGAGTGAATAAAATACATTTTACTAAAATTTCTTTCACACATCATCTTTAGAAAAAAAGGCATATAGGTGACCAGCAAATTTATTCGGGTCATAATTTAAAAAATAGGTTCACTAAATCAAATTTTGCTTCTCTTCCACATTGAGCATTGCTTTGGTCCAACAATGCATCTGGATGGGGAAGAGAAAGGCCATAACTTTATGAAGCAGGTGTTTACTTATTTATTTATTTTTAAATTTAATAATTCTCTTCATATTGGTAGATTCTATGAAAAACAAAATCTTATGGTAGTTTGGAATAGAATAAAAAAGCTACTAACTTTTGTTGCCCAATTAATTTAGCTGTTGTTCCTTGTTCTATCTCTCAGAATATAATTGTAGTTATAATTTACCAAAATTAATGTTATTAATAATATTAATTTCTCTTTGAACTGTTTATCCATATATATATTACAATAGATTAGTCAGAGAACCAGGCATGTTCAGTGGAGAGAGGGCATGAAAAGTGTCACATGTCAGTCACTGCCATCAAGAACAGATCATTGTGTATGGCGTCTGATGGGAGTTTGACTTTAGAGCTTGCGTCTCTTAATTTGATGTATCATATAAAGTGTGAGTGTTAGTCGGAGAAACCACTAATGAATTAAGGTCATGCACCTTATTGTATGGCGGTAGGTAATTTGTGTTAGTTCAAGGGAGATTATACCTCTTGCAAAAAAGAGATCATTTAAATTCTAAAATCCTTTTCTTTTTATTAAAGGCATTGAATGATTGTTCAGGGACCATTAGAGGTGAAATGTTGAATTTTGTCACATGGATTTAGCTTTTTTTTCCCTGGCATGATGTTGCGGTTGATAATGAATGAAGATTTGCATTAACATTTAGGTTATTATGATTATTCCCTGAAACTGATGGTAATTCTAGTATGACATTGGTTGGAAATGGAAGAATGACACACTTGGTTTTGGATTACTTTTGGCGCAATATCATGGACATCAGATTCTGTTTCACCACATGCTTGTACCTTTCATTTATAATTTTTTTTTTCAAACTGAGTTACAAAGAACTAAACAAGAAGAAAAAGCAGACAAACATAAAAAAGGCTAGAAAGAAAAACAGGAAGCAGACCAAATGTCTTCGAGCCAGCGCTGTCGATTTGATTCTCTGTTAACATGCTCAAAGCAGAAGTTGGTCCAATGTTGGGTTAATAATATAATGTTATTAATAATATTAATTTCTCTTTGAGCAAAAAGTGAGATTTGAGGGTTTGCGCTTCCGAAGTGAGCAAGAAGATCAACAATGGAGTTTGATTCTCTGTTAACATGCTCAAAGCAGAAGTTGGTCCAATGTTGGGTTAAGTTTTTGATGTCGTGAATTAAGTTGGAGAGACGCCAAGCAGTAACATTGTTGAAATCTTTGAGTAACAGAATGGCGCTTCTATAGTCAGAGAAGAGATTGTCCAGTTGCCACCTATTTATGCTACAGTGATTCAAAGCAAGGAGGATAGCTCGCATTTCAGTTTCAAATTGCGAGGTACAGGAGTCACCAGCAGCTCCTGCAAGCAAGATAATGTGGAGATTAGTGTAAATAATGAAACAAAATCCAGCCTTACCTAACAGATGATCCCAAGCAACATCAGTGGACCCAAAGATAGAGATCTTAGCCAATTGGAGAGAAATAGGATTATTTCTGTTGTAGAGACCATTTGCAATGAAGAAATTGTGCACTGAGGTCCAGGCCTTGTCATGAATTGCATTAAAGTTTGGAGTGGCTTGCTAGAAAATGAAATTGCATCGAGCGGTCCAAATTAACCAAGCTACCAAAGGAAACAAAGCCCTAGCAAAATCACAATTAGTTTGACAAACAAAATTAGAGGTGAGCCAAAAGCCTTGGGCAAGTTGACTTAAGAAAGAGTGGTCCAATCCCAGCCAGCAAAAGATAGTGTTCTAGCAAAGAGTACTGCAACGGCAATACCAAAGGAGATGCTCAATAGTTTCAGAGTTAAACCACAAAAATGGCAGAGAGAGGCAGGCCCGATATTTAAATTATAAAGGTATGCACCAGTAGGGAGTTTTCCATGAGCAACCTTCCAAATAAAGAGCTTGACCCGAGGGGAAACCTTAAGCTTCCAAATATGATTCCAACCAGTCCAATAATTATGAACATCACCCTCAGAGTTGAGAAAATTATACACAGCTGCCACAGTAGTCGCATTTGAAGATATAGGACACCACACCCATTCATTTAAAACCATGGTATCAAAAACAACATCATTTAGACAAACTCTGTTCAAGTTCCCCCCAAAGAAAGAAGAGCAAGTGTGAAGATTGAGAGCACCATCAGAGATAAGAGAGTTAATATTAAGATTATTAATGAAATGCATATTTAAGTAGATGGGTTTGCGATTAAGGGGGAGGTCCAAAATCCAAGGGTCATTCCAAACATTAATATGATTGGGATTACAAACAGAGAGTTGAAAGTTGGGACCAAGAAGAGTTGTAGCTTTAGAGATAGCTTTGTAAAACCCAGAGGTATTAGAAGAAGAATTATTATTCCAAATGCTCAAGTTTTGTTATTTATGATGGAAGATGGAAATCCAGACCTTATCAATATTATTACCAATTGAAAAAACATGTTTGGCTAAAAGAGCCAGACTGTCATTTCTAAGATTACGCAGACCAAGCCCCCTTCAGACTTAGGAAGATTGATATCTGCTTGTTGTTTAATTTGTGTGGTGTCTAGAAGATCAAACCACTAGCCACTTAGGGGGATCACAAAAACATCTTATAATTAATTATCTATTAAACTGACTTCAAAAAATGCTAGTGATCATTCGATCAAAATGGATTGATTTCTTCTCCATTATCTAACAAGTGCACATATATATTAATTTGGTAAAAGCTAAAGGTAAGATCGATATATAATAAAGGTAGAACATGCAGCTAGCCATATTAATTGGATGAACAACTTATTAATTAGGACACAATGTGCTTGAGTACTGGCTTTTTTTGGGTAAGGTGGTATCGCAATGTGCTATTCTCCCGGCCAAGTACAAGGGCCCTTTCCCTCAGCCTCTTGTTCTCCTCCATGGTAAACTTGTTTTCCAAATATAGCTTCAAGTTCTCCATCTCCATCTCTTGATCAACACCCACTCGTACTACTCCCTTACTGATGCCCAGACAACATGCCTTCCTCTTTTGCAACCTGCAGTATCTGTGCATGCAAAATATGTACATCAATGTTTTGATCAGTACTTAGTAAGCAAGCATGTTTGACATGTATATATAAATGTAACTGACAAGAAAATTAAACATTACCTTCTCTTCTTCGCCATCAACATAAAGAGACCAGCTTCAGACTTCTTGGAGAACCTTTAATTGATAAAGAAGGGAAATGATTGAACACTATATATGTTAACTGCCTTTTGAACATATACTCAATCTTCCCCTCTTAAGAAAGAGAAGATGAAAGCATGTGTTATCGATTTTACATGTTGATTTTACTTGTATTTATTATTCTCGTGTTGAGAAATTTTCTTATTTTCCTAAACGGAATTATACTCGAGACGGGGGACAAATTGATGGACAAAGTCAGCGCCTTTGGTGAGCGGTTGAAGATCAGCGGGATTGAGGTGGGTCGGAAGATGTTGAGTGGAATGAGCTCAATGAGCTTCAAAATGAAGGAAGTCAAGAGGCCTTTAGATGCACCAAACTGGTCTACCAAACTAGACATTTTGACCTGCTCAATTTGAATTTGGAAAAGATTAACAGTGTTAAACTGATCCGGGCAATTAAGAGCCGAATTATGTTGAAGGACTCTCAGGTCGAATATCTTGCTCTGGTCCTTCTTGAGACTTATGTGAAGAATTACGAGAAGGCCTTTACAGAGGTAGCTTCGGATAGGATCCTTGATGAGATGGTTAAACTGATCGATGATCCCCAGACTGTAGTGAATAATCGGAATGAGACTATTGTTCTTATTGAAGCATGGGAAGAGTCAGGAAATGAACTTTGATATCTGCCAATTTACGAGTAAAAAAACAAGAGAGAAAAAGAAAGCATTATTAAATTGATCTAAATGTATTTTACTCATGAATGAATTATGTGATTTTTTTTATTTTTAATTTTGCAGAGTTTGAAGTCTAGAGGTGTTCGATTTCCCGGAGGGAATGATGAAAGTTCAGCTCCAATCTTCACCCCACCTTGATCTGTTTCTGAGGCAGAAGTAAATTTTTATGGTTCTCAACTCCCGTAAGGTCCTTCTGATGCTATGGTGGATAGTTTTTTTTTTTGTTATTAAAATTATGGTGGATAGTTTCTCTGCTGAAAATATCAAGGAAGCATTTGAAGTGGCACGGAAGAGCATCAAACTTCTCTCAAAAGTCTTGTCGTAACCTCTACAGCAGGAAGCATCACAGGCATGTCTTCTCTTTGGTTTTTTTGTTTTTTTGTTTTTTTAAAAGAACCACAGGGGCTATTTTATTGATAAACAAGGGAGAGGAACAAAAGAAAGTTCAGGAACAAGAATAAAAAGGAACCAGCAACACCAGATTCAAACAGCTAGCACTACTAAAATTTAAAACCAAACTCTTTAAATGCATTCATGATCCAGTAAGGGAGGTCACGCCCAAAGAGAAAGAGATTAAGGGCTGAGAAATTGAGTCCATGTGTGGCTAAGTGGAAGGCCGGCAGCATCCAGTGACAAGGAATACAATGAACGACAAGAGAAGCATGTTCATTCAGTAGACGTCTGATATTAGTGATCTGTGCGATGAATCGCCAAGTAACGATAGGGTCAGGATTCGTGATTGTTGCTGAAGTTGTGGGAGATTGGACAAAGATGTGTTTGATGCCAAGACGATGATCTCTCTTTGTTAAATGTGATCTAATAGAGTCCATCATAGATGAAATCAATGATTTCCATCACTGCCTTTGTTTAGACAGTAATTTTTAATGGTTTATAGATATATTTTTTTGAAAGAAGGAGCCCAGAGGCTTTTATTGAAAGAAAAACCAGACAAAGTAAAAGACAAAAGGGAAACAAATAAAAGATCTAAGAACTAAAAAAGAAAAGCTAACAAAAAACAAAATACAGAAAAACTTAAAAGAAGAATCCAGCAGTGTTAAACAACTTCATTATCCAATGTGGAAGGTTATGGCCAGTGTGATAGAGAGATAGTTGGTGAAGGTTGAGGCCATAGGAAGCCAATTTGATAACAATACTCAGGCTAGAACGTGGGATGACGCAGAGATGAGGAGAACCCAAAGCCTGAAGAAGACAATTGATGTCATTGATCCAATGAATAAAATGCCAGGAACGAGGATGATATGTGGACCGAAGAGCATCCAGGACATTGGAGCTGGTGATGAAAATAACTTTAGGCTGTGGACTTAGATCAGAGACATTCTGAAGAGCACCATTTAGATTTTGTAGATCAGCAGAGAGCTGAGATTCAACAGAATTGCAGTGTCTCCCTGCAAGAAGAATTCTAAAATTAGAATCGGCAGTCAGAAAAGCACCTCTGTAGATCTGAGTGGCACAATTCCAAACAGATGCAGCAAACAGGAAGGGGCCATCAAATTTACAAAAGTTATTAAGTATAAGGTTCCTGCAGGGAGATTTGCCAACAGAGATGAGAGATGAAGCTTGAGAAGTAGCCCTGTAAGCAATATTGATAAAATTAGGCTTAGTGTCCCTGAAAATGGCATCACATCTAGCTTTCCAGATATACCAGGCTGTCAAAGCAATGATGGATTTAGAATTAAAAGAAAAATTAGACTGGGACAGCCAGTTACCCATACAAAAGCCATCAGGAAAGGAGAAGTTTTTAGATGTTATAGAAGATATGACATTCCAAGTACTTTGAGATTTAGCACAATGATTAAACAAGTGCTCAGGGGTTTCATCACTAAGATTACAAAAAACACAGCTACGTCTAGGGCCCAAGTGAATAGAGTGTAAGAAATCAGTAGTAGCAAGACGACCATTAAACAACATCCACAGAAAATGCTTGACACGAGGCATAACCTTTAAAGACCAAATTTTACCCCACCCAATCCAAGGAGAGGGAGAAGAAGTGTTACAATTTAAAGTATGATAAACATTGGGAGCAATTTTATGATTAACAGCTTTGGGAGCCCAAACCCACACATTTGGGGTGGAGTGGTCAATGTGACTTAATCTAGAAAAGAACTCACCAGCATGGGAGCCAAAGATATTATAAAGACAATCAATCCCAGCTAGTATTATTACACAAGTCAAAGCAAGAGATATTTTCTAGGTTGATATGCATATTAATGTATGTGGGCATATAAGCAATAGGGATATTTGAACACCATGAATCATATAAAATAGATGTATTTGAAGGATTAATAGACAATATCCTGTAGTAAGGCATTATGATTTTAGCAGTGTGATATAAACCCTAAAAAAACAAGGAACAATTGCGAGGGATGGAATCCTTCCAGAAATTAACATGACCATATTTGAGCTGCCCAATATTAACCCAAGTAATATCAGCCTTGTTTAAGTAATTGAAAACATGCTTAGCTTTGAGGGAATGTTTAGCGATAGCTAAGTTCTGAAGAGCAAGACCCCCCTCAGATTTTGCCATGGTAATCCGACTCCAAGAGACTGCATGAATGCCTTTATGCCAAAAGAAACTTCTAACAATTTTGGAAATCTCAAAGAGAACATAATCGGGAATAGGAAAAATAGACAGATAATAAGTTGGGATCGCTAGCAGAGAGGAATTAATCAAGGTGGACTTGGCTGCTAAAGAAAGCTTTGAATGTTTCCATCTGGCACAAGTGCGGGAAATCTTATCAACAATTGGTTTGAAAGAAGTAGAGCAGAGTCTTTTAGGAGAAATCAGGACACCAAGGTACATGAAAGGGAAAGAAGTAGTAGAGAATTTGAGAATAGACTTAATACTTCTGGCCACTCTGACGTTAAACCAAAAGGGTAAAAAAAATAGCCGATTTGGAAATATTTGGAACTTGACCAGTCAAACAAGAATAAATATCTAAGCAAAGTTTGAGATTTCTAGCAGCAATCCTAGAGGCTCTAGTAATAACCACCAAGTCATCAGCATACATTAGGTGGTTAAAATTACAAATAAGGTTGGAATCAAATCCAGGAATCATGCCAGAATGAAGGGCTCTATTAAGGATGGAAGAGAGATTCTGAGAAACAAGAATGAAAAGATAAGGAGAAATGGGGTCACCTTGACGAACACTTTGGGAAGAAGAAAACCAGGTCGAAGGAGAACCATTATCAAGGAGAGGAAAAGAACTAGATCTAAGACATGTATTTAATAATGATCATATCTGTTATCATAAGCAATGTTTTAAGTATTCATTATTGTCCTGATTTACCTTCTTCAAAGTAAAAGAGAGAATGATAACGGGCGCATAGATGACGTGGCATGTGCGTACATGGAGAAGTACGAGGCAAGGGCATTTCGGTAATTTGGCGGATGATGGGATTTCATGGTTGTATCAGGTCTATTTGATGGGAAATGGGTCCAGGAGCAAAAGACACAATTGTGAGTTTTACCAAAATTTGGCCAAATTCCATCGTTTAGGCCTCGAAAACCCTAATTTTGTCATTTTTAGTAATAATTGATTTCGTTATATCTTAGGATAGAAATCTCTGAATTTGTGAGCCGTTTGTGGCAATGGTCTTTATTTTGATAGATCTTTTATTTCATGCTGATATTTGAGAATTTACTATTTTTGGTAAATTTTTTAATTATCTCCTTTCTTAGTGCTATTTTCGGCTATTTAATGTAAGCATACGGGCAAGAGAAAAATCAGTTTTGTGATCATCTTTTCTTGAGTAATAAGATTTTACTCTTCCCAATTCTTAGCTATCTTTGATCAACAGGGTTTGGACAACTTGTTACCAGCATTCGAAGGTGAATCAACGGGTTCAAGTATACCGCTGCATCAGAGAACCTCATGAAAATATCTATCAATATAATTAAGGACCATCAAATACCATTCTTTTGCTTTCATTACAATATTAAATGATTCATGAGAAGTCAAGGAAGAATGCATCCTATATATTAATTACCAATTGCATAAGTCTCTTAATTATTTCTCTTCTTATTTCATGGAAGAACAAAATGTATAAATTAACAATTCTACCATGGCCGGTTCCAAGCCAGGATGAAAAAATCCCACTGCTTTTTATTTTTTTTATGGTAATTGTACCAAAATTGCTATTTTTAGTGGTGTGTTTAAATTATGATTAGGTTATGAGTCATGATCAATTTTGTATTTCATTTATTATGATATTGTGAGTATCTTAGCTAATTTTTGTAGTTCATTTTCCATTTGTGTTGTGTATTTCAAATAGATGGAAACTATTGGGTCTCAATCAACACCGTCAAATGAAGTTGAATCTACTGAGCAAACTTCTTCTGCCATACATATCCAACAAAAAAAAGATATTGCATGGAGATATGTAACTGAGGGGCAAAATTCTCAAGGGAGAAGGATCTTCATTTTTAACTGAGGGGCATCTCCTCCCACCTCCACGTCTCTCTTTCTCAGCCTCCGCCAACCTATTCCTCTACTTCTCCACAAGCTTATCTAGAGCTTTCCCCACAAGCTCCCATCCCCCAATTAAAAGTCTTGTGATGATCTCTGGATCGCGCTTGTAC
>NW_024088482.1:0-3628 GCF_009730915.1 Dioscorea cayenensis subsp. rotundata
ATTTACTTTTTAAAAATTATGAATTGTGCATTCAATTTTGAATTAAGAGGAATTGTATGGAACATCCTCTTATTTTGTCAATGGGTTCAAAAATCCTTTTGAGTTTTTCATATTGTATAAGTCTTTTTTTATTTTCTATATAAATACTTCCAATTTCAAAGGTGGACTAATGAGGTCTAATACCTGGTAAATTAACTATGTTACCTTCAGTTGGATATAAAATTCTAAAACATTTGAAAATTGGACAGTTAATAATTAACCATCACATCCCCATACTCATCTTCTCCTGAGAAATCAAAAAGCTTTCATCTTCTTCTTTTGGACGGACATATTGCAGCCGGTGTTCTTGTTGTGGCTACTAGAGAGCTTCCTTGCCCTCTGTGTGCACACTCATAAATAGATGTGAAGGCCGATGGCATTGGAGGCCAATACCCTTTAAATCTTTGCTTAATGTTATGATATCTTGTATTTTTTATTGTTATGGAAATTATTGTTTATTGTTTGAGATATTGGATTATCATTGTGCATAAGTCCTGTAATTTCTTGATGAAGTCGTAAAATTTTCATGCATAGTTAGTTTGTACAATTAGTTTGTATCATAATTTCAGTTGTAAGTAATAAATCCGCATGGATGTACGAAAGCAAGTGTCTTTTGTGCACAGAATTGCTCAAATAACGTTGTTACCATCATGTGGAATGTATTTTAGGGTTAGAATTTACAAATGTATTTGATGTTCAATTTTTTTGTTAACAATCCTGTTGCCCATGAGATTGTATCTCTTCAGGTATATATTCTATCCATAGATGGGTTCTTCCGAAACACATATTTGCATAGTTCTGCAATGAAGATGTGATTGGATCATTAACATTTAGGATTCATGACTTTTTTTGTTATGAAAGGGATTACTATTAGTGTTTATTGTTTAAATATCTGTTTTTCTTTTCATTTACAGAAGATAATTGCTTGCACTGTGAGTTCTTATTAACATTATGTGCAAATTATATTGTATGGCAAAGATATAGCAGTTTATGACTTTGTTCTAAATGGACCTTGTTACTTATCACCACTTCTTGATATCGTCAACCAGTTGAAGAAGATGGTGATGCGAAGGCACTGGGAGATACTTCGGCAGACACCATTCAACCACCTTATGGACATTGATCCCATAGTCCAAGAACACAGTATTTTGGATGTGTTAATGTAGGTGTTTGATGAAAGGAGCAACACATTCCATTTGGGGGGATAGTTTTCTACAATTCAAGGCCGAAGATGTTTCATTAATATTAGGAATACAATTTGATGGCGCGACATAGACTTCAAAAGAAAAAAAAGAACGTTGCGTATTTGAAGAGGAGTACTTCAGCAAAGGAGTAGACAGAAATAGGGAGTGTCTGGTGAGGTCGTTAATGCATATGGTGTTAAAAAAGAAAGCCAAAAAGAAGAAGGTTTTGTGAAGTTTTATTAGTGTACATTTTGGGATTTCTCCTTTTCCCCACAACTTCGTGTTTGTCACCGGCATGCTTATCCTACTATGTGGACAATCTATCAACAATAGGGCAGTATGCATGGGGACATGCTATTCATAAGTGGATAATGGATATAGTAATCATAAGTAAATATATGAAATTAATATCCATAATAGTTGTTCTGTATCACACCTATCTATTCACAATTTAGCAAAATTGTTTACTTATCTATGTAATTGTGCAGTATGTTATATACCTATTCATTTTATGTAATGATTTTTATGTATAAATTTCTATTGTATATGTTTTGTTGATGTTTGTTGTCTTCTGCTAGTTTGTTCCACTCGTGTTCGACCGACAATTTGAAGTTGAACTACTCGGATATAGAAAGGTTTACAAAAATAACGCATTGACGGTTTCAAGGTCATCCGATGCTATCAGAGCACCTAAATATGTAAGGACAAGGCTAAGGAAAATGGATGAGAAACTAAAAGGGAGCCCTCCCAGACGAAGGGTCAACATAGTAGGTAATCAAATAGCATACAATGGGATTCTGGCCAATAATCACTATTCTCAAGTCCAGTAAGGAAGGTCATGAAAGATGAGAACTATGAAATTTTGATGGATGAATTGATAGCACTTTGTGCGAAGGTAAGTGTTCTTTAAGGCATGGAAGATGCAGTTAAGAGGAAGGAGGAGCAACCCACACTAGAACGTATGGATGATATTGGTCATTCAATTGATCCACCCCATGACGATCTCCTGCATCCCTGGCAAAAAAGTTTAAGAAAATGGCATCCAAGCCACGATGGGCGAAACCTCCATTGTCGGAGGTATCTGAAGGATCCAGTACGAGAAGCCAATTATGCCCACTGCAAGGGTAGTGAAATCTTCTTGCCCAACACCTGCTCCCTTAACAAAAAATGTTAGCACTAGGAAAGGAAAGAAAAGGATTGCGCCAACTCCATCATAGATGAGTGTAGTCGATGAGCAAACAATTTAGGACATTGACAATGCAATAGAGTCCTCAACACCAGAATAAACAAGTAAGTACCTCAACAAATATTTCGCGTCATGAGTTTCTGTTTGAATTTTACATTTAAATGAACTTCATCTTATGTTAGTTTGGACCGAAGGTTTATGATTTAATCTTCAATTTCACGCTGTACTAGTTGAATTGTAGGTTAAATACTTACCATCATGGTGTATTAGTCGAGTTTTAGGGTTTACGCGCCAGTTTCAATTTGTGCATACCAGTATTACAACTAACAATTTAGATACTGTTGTAATTGTTTATTTTTATTGTTAAGGGTTTATATTTATAATATGATGTTAATATGTTTCCTTCATATGATACCAGGACTACTGTATGGAGTAGTGTATGGGGTCGCACAACCTAATCTCATCTGCATGCTTTAATCGATGGTAAACTTATGGTGTTGGATTTTATCATGGATGTTTTCGTACTCATATTACTTGATTCTCTGAAGAAATTCCCACATGAGTTCAAAAGACTAGCCAAAATTTACAGACTTATGGCGCTTGCTCTATCACGACAGGATCATTTAGTTGAAGGATTGGATAAAATGATGTCTCCAGGTTTAGAAGATTAAAAAACTATTTTTTAATAATATTTTAATGATAAAATTGCCATGTCAGCATGGATGTACGAAAAATTGGACGAACATCTGGGTGAGGGACTAAATTTAGCCAATCTGAATAATAGAGGAATCTTTTGAGGACAAATTATATTAGAGGGATTAAAGGGGGAGATTGAGTAAATTGTAGGGACTAAATAGGGTATTCTACCTAAAGATTAAAGTGGCTTGGACCTGCACAAGTCACTAGAAGGTGATTCATAATTCACCGGGTTCACCGGGTCTACCTAGCCCGTTAGTTCGGTATTTTTGGCTTGGTTAGTTTTGAGTCAGGCAAATGCCAACCAAACCTGTGAGGTTAGGCCAGTCAAGTCTGATTACCCGGCCCATGCCCACCTCTAATTGATTGTCACATGTACAAACAAAATTATAATTATAAGGTTGAGATTTCCACTGAAGAATAGGGACGAATTGATCAACAGAAGGTTTTCACTGATGCAATGATACTGTTCTTTCTGTGATTTATTTGTCCTCTAAGCATCCAATTTTAGTTGGTATGATGA
>NW_024088483.1:0-8574 GCF_009730915.1 Dioscorea cayenensis subsp. rotundata
CGTGTGTACCACAAGTGCATGGGTGTTGATAAGTGCTTGTGCGATATGAATGCGAAGCGTTCATTCCTTATGTTGAGCATTACTTTTCTCAGGTTTTTACATTAATATGTGTGTTTTTGTGCTACTTTTATGCAGGTAGGGTTGTGAGGCCGAGTATGAAGGAAATTGGCCAATGCGGATCATAATGCACCTATTTTGGAGGAGATCTTGCTAAGGTTCAAACGCGAAGACATAGGACAGGTGTGAAATGCTAGAGTGTGTGCCAACCTCCTCGCATTCGAGTGAGTACATCCATTTGGAGGGGCACAAAGGTAGGCACACTCGAGCATTCCGTCTTATGCATACAAGAACAAGACCCCCACCAACATATATATCATTGAAGAAGCAAGTGATTCTAGCAACGTGAACGTGTGCCCGCTATGCGTTACCCCGATGAAAGTATGGAATTGGGAAGTTATTCAGGCCGGAGACTATAGCAACAATGCAGCTAGCATCAGAACGACTGCTCACAGCACGCCTGAGAAATCGAGAAAGCGAGAATCCACATGGGCGTGTGGAAATTATCCACGCCCATGTGGAAATCCCTGCACGGGCGCTGTAGCGTCCACGCCCGTGGAGTTGCCCGATTCCAGCCCTATTTAAAGCCGATTAAGCCCCGATATTTGTATTCTTTTCTCCATCTTTTCCCCAACTTGAGAGAGGGCTTCGGCTAGGGTTTTGAGGGGTATTAGCTAGGGTTTTGGAGAGGTTCTATGGCTCCGACATCGCGCGTCATTTGGAAGAAGGTTATTGGGAGAGCTTTCGTCGGCATCGATCCGGCGAGGTGTATCCTAGGCCGGACAAAGGATCCCTTGCGACGAGTAGAGGACTCCCCACAAGACCATCGACACGACCATCGAGGGGGTTTCTTTATGGATTCATTGCTTTTACATTTGATTTTTTTTTATTGTACTTAGCTCCATGGAGAGCTAAACCCCTAGTGGGTACTTGGGTGATTGTGAACCCTAGGATGTATTCGTTTCATTGAACTTCTTTATTATACTTTCAATAAATTGATGTTTATTGTGAGTTCCAACCTTGAATGCTTGATTGTATGAACATTTCCCCTAGAGTGACACTAGGGTTGAGAGTTCTTGTTGGTAACCTTGTGAGTGAGTGACACACCACGAGCGTTAGACAAAGCTAGGTTGGAGATGGTTGAGAGGGTGAGTCGAGAGGTACAGGAGCGTCCCCTTTCCTCTCTAACGTGATAGATTCCACCTCTGTTCCTTGAGTTCTTTGCGGCCATAATAGAGTGAATGGTCTAAGGGATGAACCTCCGCTGGGGCCTAGTTGCGCGTGCAATGGAGTGAAGCGTTGAGGGGATCTTAGTATTTAGGGCTTAATTATGGCTAGGGACCTTCCGCCTGGACCAAAGGGTTAGGTCTATAATTAGGAAGCGATTTATCACTTGGAATCCCTAGAGCTCATTGCAACTTTATTTGAGTGCGAGGTTGAGAGGTTATTTAATGTCACACCCACCCCTTCTACCGAGGTAAATGTGGCACCCATCAGTTAAAATTCCCTTTTAACTGGAAACTGACACCCTGTTTTAAACAAAATTAGACCTACAAGTTACAACTTTACACCAACTACAGGATTCAAATACATAAATACAACAAATATAATAACTCAAATTTGCGTGTACAACCGCTACAAGATTACGATACCAACAAATATAAAGAAAAGTATGGGACCCACTGCAGTCTTGGACTTAACCCTGACTAGCTCTAAACTTGAACAGGCAATCTAGGGTCTTGCTCCTGCAGTTACAACATATTCAGTTGGTCGGTAGTGGCTTAATAATTTCAAATACTTAAATACAGCATATATAAAGTATATAAATACCAACTTCTCAAATAATTTTTCCAACTTTTTCCAAAATACCGAATTCTAGCAAAAATACATTTTTTTAAAAGAACTTTTGAAACATAAATTCATCACAAATCAATATCAAATCAATTTTCTAAGAAAAATCCAAATTGTTGTGAGAGACCCGCCTCCTAAGAGCGACAGCTGGGCTTCGCCCCCTCATCACAAAACCAAAATAACAAGTAATATAAAAATCCATTCTCAATTCCACAGCCTGGAAAACTCTCCCCCACTTAGCCGCCGTCGCGACTAGGTTGGGAGCCGCCAAGGTCTTCGCACCCTTGACGTTGGCCCATCGGTCCCATGTGGTGACTCTGGGATCCCGATGTATAATCCAATCAGGGCTCTACGCTCCCACCTGATCTGGACAAATCAACACTCAGGTCCACCACGCCACCTCTAAAGGCTGGCCCGTGGGGACCCACTACTGCAGTAGTCGGGCCTTAGCCCGCCGTCACCATCCAAACCAACATGTAAATGTAGCAATAATACAATGCAGTATCAATCACATCACATGGTCCTTATCCAGGACAAGCATTCACATCACGAAAATAAACATCATTTCCACAAAGCCGATGTCAAAAGTATAACAATGCATAAAACCAAGAAAAATCCGGATCCATGATACCATTCCTATTCCGAGGAATGAAAACCAATTCCACAAATATTGTTGGTAAAACATTTTTAAAATGCTCACATGATTTCACAAATCATTCCAAATCAAAGCATATATAACCATAGAAATAAATACATGAATTGAATAATTAAATCACATACCATTCCTATTCCAGGAATGAAAACCAATTCCACAAATATTGTTGGTAAAACATTTTAAAATGCTCACATGATTTCACAAATCATTCCAAATCAAAAGCATATATAACCATAGAAATAAATACATGAATTGAATAATTAAATCACATATACATGTATTTTTCACTATTCACAAATCACGTATAATTATACTGAAAACCGATGTATCAATACGATTGTCGGGGAACATCAACGAGAAGTAAATATACGTATACCCTCAACATTATACGCTAATTAAACATGATAAAAAGAAATACTTAAACAATTATTTTTCAAAATACTAGCCATTAAATAATTATTTCAAAATAATAATAATTAATCAATTATTTAAAATAATAGCCACTACCAACTCACCTGGTGTCCTTGGGTTCCTTCCCAGACCTGGAACTCCCTCCCAAGCCTGAACAACACCTAACAAGAATAATAATATAAAAATAAATACTACATTTAAACTCAAAAGAAAATACAAAAATAATAATAGACTCTCTATTGGCCCACTCACTCCAATCGGTTAAAATCCGACCTTGCATAATCCAACTGGCTTTCAATTGCATTTAAACCAGCTCAATTTAGACTAAACACAGCTAAACCAATCTGAACCAAGCTCAATTGCACTGAACCAAGCTTAATTGCACTGAACCAAACTCAATCAAACTGAACCAACTTGAACCAACTCAATTCTTATTCAAAATCCATTGAACCAACTTGGTTCAGTCCAAAACCCTTAACCCAAATCAACTGAACCAAACTCAAACCATCTCAACTTGATTTGATCAAGCCCAACTCAACCAAATTAACTCAACTCAACCAAATCAATTCAACTTGGTTTGATCAAATCAAATCAATTGGACTAACTCAACCCATTTCAATCCAACAATCATCATTAACACCTTAATCATCATAATCATCAATTTAATTAACTAAACCAAATTTTTAATCTCGATGCTACAGATAGCGCTACAGATAAAACCGAAAAATCTCATCCTCCATTTTTAAACAAAATTCAACTCAAATACAAGATTTTTCCAAACAACTTCAAGTATTCATCATCAATCAACAATAAACCATGCTTTTACCATTCAAAACCAAGCTAAACTCATAAAAACAAGCTAAGATTTAGCATGGTTGCTCAAGTTCATTTCAACCAAATATCATGCATTATTTCAACCAAATAAAACTCTTACCAAGCAAGCAAACACTCCGGCGAACTTTCTCCGGCATTCTCCTTTTCCTTTTCATTTTCCTTTTCATTTTCCTTTTCATTTTCCTTTTCATGCATTATTTGCTCCAAACTCCTTCAAGCCTCCCATTTTCCTTTTCATTTTCATTTTTCATTTTTTAATCTCTCCCGGGTTACTGTAGCGGTATGAATGAGAAGGAGATGAAGAAGACCATCAACTCTAGATTTTTCTCCAACTTATGATTCAGCCGAAATTCAATTTCAGTCCCTAGAAATATAATTTCTTACAAAAGAGTCCCTGAAAAACTCACAAATGGTCCCTGAATTATGAAATGGTATTCTCAAAAGGTCCTTTCAAATTATCCAATGGTCCCTGAAGTATAACACAATATTTCAAAAAGGTCCCTTCATCTTACCTTTCAGTCCTTAGTTTTCACAAGCATTTCATATCAATCCTTTTTCTATTACTCTTTAACCCAAAATCTTTTAAAAACTTTTACACTTAAGTCCTTGTTCTGTCCACTTGGGGTTTCTCAATAATATTACTCTGTAGAAAAATCTTACTGCAACTGTAGTAATACCCTGAATATATTTTCCAACAGGTATCCACAGGTTCAGGGTATTACATTTAATCTCTCCTCCGGGACATGAATAGAGTTAGGCATAGTTGACCTTAGATTTGGGACTATGTATGTAATGATTTCCACGACTCACCATTGCATTGATTAGGAAGCATAATAGAGAGTTATTACACTTGAAGCGATTATCCTAGGTGAAGCATCATCCGAGTACCCCATCTTTATCGATTGCCTTACCTCCTCCTTACTTTTGCTCTCTTACTTGTTGCTTTTAATTGTTGAGAATTGAATCATTATCACACTTATCATTGTTGATACTCCACATAGCTAAGAATCAAATTAAGTGTCTTTACTCCCTACTCCCTATGGATTCGACCCCGCTCACCCGGGATTATTACTTCGACAAACCCGTGCACTTGCAGGATATACGCAAGGGGACCTTGTCAGGTGTCGAGGTAATAAAGTACCCAAAGGGTAGGTTGTCGAATCCACAAGGAATAGAATCTATAAACAAGTAGTATTGCTAATTAGCTAAGGTGATGATCAATTGGTAATTATATTCAAAATGTTAATTAAATAAAATGATGAGAAAAATAAGCAAAGGATAAAGAGGAAGAAACACTCAATGATAAAGTGGGGTACTTGAACAATGCTCTCCCTAGGAATATTGTTTCAAGTGCAAGACTAATATTATGCTTCCCTAATTAAGATTCAAAGAGTCATGGAAATCCAAAAGCACACAATCCCAAATCTAAGGTCAACTGTGACTAACCCTCTACATATGCCCCGGCGGAAAGGAATACTCTCAACACCTCACATTGTATAAGACTGCTTGGTGTTCTATGGACTCCAAGTAATAAATCCTATTCTCAAATCTAGATCTAACCCTTTGGTCCAGGCAAAAGACCCCTAATCACAACTAAGCCCCAACGGAAGGGATCTCTCAACACTTTACTCTATTGTGCCTGCACAATTAAGCCATAGTGGAGGAGATCTATCAATACTTCACTCTATTGTGATTGCAAAGAACTCTTGGAATATGAAGGTAGGATAAATCACATCAGAAGGGAAAAGGGACGCTTTGCTACCTCTCAACTCACCCTCTCAACCCTCCCTCTCAACCCTCTTCAATCTTGCTAAGTTTAACCCTAATGGTGACGGTCACTTGTTAAAAGGGTGACTAGATGGATTCTCAATCCTAGTGTCAATGAAACAAAATTATCCTAAGGTTTACAAGTTCAAGCACCCATTAGGGGTTTAGCTCTCTATGGAACAATACAAAATAAAAGAATATATCAAAGATAAATGCAAACTATCCGTAATAATAACCCCTTGTTATCCGTGATGATGGTCTTCAAGAGCCACTTCTCCTTCTCCAAGGACTCCTTCATCAAGCCTAGGGCACACCTCGCCAAAACAATGCCATCAAGAGCTCCCTCAAAAACTTTCCCTCGAAGGAAAATGATGTTAAATCCACTAGAAATTCTCCAAAACTTGGCGAAAATCTCCTCTAAACCCTAGTTGGGCTCTCTCCAAAAGATAGGAAAAAGACTCCCCAAATAACTCTTCGAGACATATCTTTGTAATGCTGAAATTGGGATTTCACATGCCTCTGTGGATTTTCCACACTGGCGTGTGGACTCTTTGTTTTTCGGAATTTCACATTTTGTGAACAGTAATTGTTATAGTACTCATGAACAGTGCTTTGTTACAGTAATTGCTACATTGCTCCCAAATTCCTTTTTCTTCCATTGAGACCACACGGTTGGGTACATACCCGTACAGTAGGTCATGTTGAATGACACTATTGAAAACTCTACACAAGCTGGAACATGAGTTTGTGACTGCCTTTGTACCCTTCCAATTTGTAGATAGATTTGCATGTTCTTGGAAGTTGGCACATACCCTCGTGTGTTTGATCACGGCTCATGTCTTGACACTTGTTCCTCATAAGAGAATCCTCAAAACCTGCGTTCATGACCTATATTTGCTTCCTTTCTTCTAATAGTACCTCCACAACCCTGAATTCACAAAAGAACACAAACATACATGAATGAGCCATAAAACCTGATAAAAGCAATGCTCATTATAAGTAAAACATGCTCAATAATATGCATACATAAGCACTTATTAAAATACCCTAGGGTTTTCTAATTAGAGGGAGTTCTTTTGCCGAATTTTGTAAAGCGGTCGGAGTTCTGGAGACCTGAGTGGTTGGAGACGCATTTTACCACAATTTCAGTAGATTCTGACAAGTTTTCCAAGGTAGATTCAACGTGCATCAATAGTGGAGATCGAGCTAAGAGATTTGGTATCGTCTTGACAATCTTGGAATCCTCTCAACCTCAATCATCGGAGATCTATTGGAGGGAGTTAGTTTAGGAATTCTTTATTTTTTGTTCTTATGGATTTGTCTTTATGTACATCCTTATTTTTTATCCATAGGACCACAATTTGATGGAAATTGTATGTATAGGTATTTTGATTATTGCTTGTGAATATTTATTGACAATTCAATAAATCTTTCTAGTCTTTTGTGATTCATTACATGTTTATTTAATGATTATCTTGTTGATGTGGTGAGGAAGATATGACCCTGCATTAGAAAAATCATATCTTGTTAGATCTATGCATGTGCTAAGAGATTAGGCATAGCTAGGTTTCTGGATTAAGGTTTGATCACCCCTTAGGCTTAAGATTTGATTTGTCCTTTTTAAAGGAGTTTCTAGTGTTTTAGACCTGGTTGCCAACAAATTGGGACCAGTAGTCCCTTGAATTCCCTCGGTCCAATACTAGATCGAATTGTCACTTCTTGATTCTATTTCATAAGTAATTATTAAGGGAATCATCATATGATTACCAAGCTCCTTTCAATTGTACTTAATATTCATCAATTATATTGTATTAAGTAGATTGTAGAAGTAGGATTAGAAACAATATGGATGTTAGGCTATTGATTAAGTGAAAAATGAAGTAATATGAGACCTCTCAACGTTACGTTGAGGAATACAACTCTCGTGCTCACCCACGAGGTATTACTTGATGACCCATGCACTTGCGATATTCACAGACTTAATTTTGTTTTACATATTCACACACACACACACACACACACACACACACACACACACACACACACACACACACACACACATTTATAAAAGTCGTCAGCCCTGGCAATTGCCTTACATAACTTGTTATCACACCATGTTTATACTGGTTCTTCACAATTAACTTCACAATCAACTTAACACCTTTTTCATCCAAACATTATCGCAACAAGTTGCATATAAAGCTATATATTCAACTTTAGTAGTTGATAAAGCCATAATTTCCTTTCAGTTTTATGCCCAACACACTCCACCTGATCCCAAATTAAATACAAACCATGATGTACTCTTCTTATCTTGTACATCTCCACTCTAATCACTATCAACAAAACTTTCTAGTACACATTTAACTCCTTTATTATACTGAATTCCATAGTCTGAGGTTCTAGCTAAATACCTTAGCACTTGTTTGGTAGCTCCAAACAGAATTTTAGTAGGTTTGGTCATAAATTTAGATAACAAATTCACAGCATACACTAAAGTAGGCCTTAAATTTGTTAAATATATCAATTTACCCACCTCCTATAAATTGTTGAATTAGTGTCTTCAGCCTTCTTATTTAACTGCAATTTTGCACTCTAACTCATTAGAACAGACACTTAAATACATCCCCATGTATTGTACTATTTTAACATATCTTCTATGTACTTCTTCTATGATACATGCACTCCCAACTGATCTTGCTTTACGTCAAGGCCTAAAACATACCTCATAAACCCCAGATCAGTCATGCCAAACTCCTTTTTCATAGCCTCTCTGAATTTATCAACAATCTTCAATGATAACCCATATAAATTAGATCATATACAAGCACATAAGCCAATAAACTTCATTTTGATATTTAATTTTCTTGCACAGTGTGTCTTCTGTCAAGCTTCTCTAAAACCCTTGCAAGCTAAACCAAGCATCTAACCTTCCATACCAAGCTCTTAGGGCTTGTTTAAGACCATACAAAGCCTTAAATAATTTGTACACCATCTCT